>NC_061087.1:108014425-108019425 GCF_015104395.2 Macrobrachium nipponense | reverse complement strand
TATCAAGATCTGAAAATAGAAATAAGAAGGATATGGGATATGCCAGTGGAAATCGTACCCATAATCATAGGAGCACTAGGCACGATCCCAAGATCCCTGAAAAGGAATCTAGAAAAACTAGAGGGCTGAAGTAGCTCCAGGACTCATGGCAGAGAGTTGTGATCCTAGAAACGGCACACATAGTAAGAAAAGTGATGGACTCCTAAGAGCAGGATGCAACCCGGAACCCCACACTATAAATACCACCCAGTCGAATTGGAGGACTGTGATAGAGCAAAAAAAAAAAAATAAATAAAATAATAATAATAATAATAATAATAATAATAGTAATAATAATAATAATCTATGCAGGTTGCCAGTTTGTGTATTTCGCCAATATTATCAACAAAATAGCAACATCTTGAAAACTGTTTTTTTGTTTAAATTAAAGCTATAACATTAAACATACACACATACAACAGCAAGAGGGTACTAATCGAATATACAGTATCAACCATTCACTTAACACAAAACCAACATTTCTGAAATTAACATGTCACTGTACGTAAAATACAAACATAAACGTTCGCATGACACACACACATATATATATATGTTTATCTCTTTTTCCACAAGCAATAAATCTCTTGCTTTCGCTGAAAGCAGTTATTTCTTCACGACTTGTGACTTTCAAGGTCTTCCGCCTGGGATGCACGCTCTCTCTCTCTCTCTCTCTCTCTCTCTCTCTCTCTCTCTCTCTCTCTCTCTCTCGTTGAAGTATTTCTTTCCAATTACATTACTCTCTCTTTCTTTATAATTATTTATAATATATATATATATATATATATATATATATATATATATATATATATTATATATAATATATATATATATATATATATTATCACGACCGAAAGTATTTTCGTTCGTTCATTTATATATTTATCTATTTATTTATTTTTTGCCCACGCAGTCGTATGTTTGCTGCTTGTTAGTAACTGGGTGCTGTTTGCTTGTTATTTGTTTTGCAGTCGTTAAGGAGGATAGTTCTAATCCAATAATTCCTTCCTTTACATGATGACGTGGAGGCAGAGGGACTTTTTTTTCGGGAAAAGCCCAAGTTTGCCGTCAGTGATCCTCTGAACGCTAGAGAGGTTGGGATTGCCTCTGAGAGGTACTTATCTGCTGAGAGCAGCTGATTCGCCTTGGATCGCTGCAATGGTGTGTAGCTGTTAGCGCCCTTTATTCGACATCAACGCTTGCTTTTGAGTCTTCAGCACCTTATACCACTGTCACGACCGTTTGATCGTTCTTCTGCTGCTGATACATGGATGTTTGTCTTCGAGGAGCCGCTGTGATCGAGTGTTTTTATCAAGTTCTCGATACTAATCTTGGTCCTTATCTGGATGATTACAACACCTGTCAATTTGCGACGGACACATTACGAACACGGGAGAGGATATCAGCCTTGGACAGCCTCTAAAGGAACTTCAGATTTATCACCTGGTCCCTCATATTTATTACTGCAACTGCAGCGCCGTTGATGATACTTTACGAGGAGTTAAGTATTGGTATTAGTAACTGTCCTCCATTTTTAGAGCTGCAATTAACAGCACTCCATTACAACGGAGCATCAAGTTTACGCTGCAGTGACCTGAAACTTACCTCGGTCCAAATATTATTTATTTATTTTGTTTTCTTTTGTAAATAAATATTTATATTTCCTTTTTCGTATCATACTCCCTCGTTGTCCTTGCCATCATTGTTTATAAACTATAATTGGTTGTTTAAGGTACTTCAGGTTGTGCAAAATACTATTGTTTTTTTTATGTGACGGCTTTACGCAAATTATAAAGAACCTGCTTTAACATAAAACGTTAATGTTATTAATTAAGTCGTGACAATATATATATATATATATATATATATATATAGTATATATATATATATATATATATATATATATATATATTCTTCCAGGATATCTTTAAATAAATTCTTCAACTCTCTCTCGTCTTCTCTTTTTGCATATCAAGCGCATTTATTTTATCAATATCTTACTCTACGCTGTTCCACATTATTACTATTATTATTAATATAAATAATTGCTAATTATATTTAAATAACAGATCGGCCTCTCCTCTTTATCTCTCTCTCTTCTACCTATGCTCTTCTACAGTATATTGTTATTATTATATCATATTACTAATATTAACTAAAATAATATTTCAAATGATAACAGCTGGGCCACTCGTCTTGTATCTCTCAATAATATCTCTTCTTTTGCTCTTCTACACATTATTAATCTTATATTTGAACTGAAAGCAGATCTGCCCGCCTCCCTCCCTCCCTCCCTCCCTCCCCTCCCCTCTCTCACTCTCTCTCTCTCTCTCTCACTCCCTACAATATCCCTTCCCTCCCTCTCTACCTATGCTCTTCTACACATTTATTACTCTGATAATATTTGAACTGAAAACAGATCTACGCTCCTACCCATCCCCCCCGCCCCCGCCCTCCCTCTCTCTTCTCTCTCTCTCTCTCTCTTAGTCTCTCTTCATCCTGAAGACCACCTCAGCCGTTTAGTGTCATAATTCATCGGCCCGACCAACATAGCGATGGCAGAGACGAAGAAGAAGAAGGCATTATCTCCTCATTTATCAAGAAATGTCAGAGACCGCGTCTCGTACTTGCGGGATCAAAACACGAGACGGGCACGAGAGAGAGAAAGAGAGAACCTCAGGTCTCGTATGATACGAGTTCGGAAGATCTCCTATCCCTCTGATCTGGGCTTACGTCGTTATTCACGATTTTCTTTCAATATTTCGGAGATTAACGAAGGGCTGTTTCGACATCGACTGCGTGTTTTGCTTATTATCTTTTTTCTCTCCATCTTTTTATGTTTGCGTGTTAAATTATCGTGTGCATTGTTGAATCCATCTGATAAGGGTTTATAAAGGTTGGTTCTCTCTCTTTCTCTCTCTCTCTTCTTCAAAAATATACCCGAACAAGATTCTGTTAGGATTTAAGTCTCTCTCTCTCTCTCTCTCTCTCTCTCTCTCTCTCTCTCTCAGCTTTTTTTTAGACCTCAGCCAGTTGATGTTAATACAGTTATTCTCACAGTTAAGAATTTAAATGACACAAATTCAGTAGGATCAGATGGAATAGCCCTTCGTTTCATTCGAGATGCGTTACCTGTAATAGCCTTTTATTTAACAATAATAGTCAATAACCTCAATAGTAACTGGTATTTACCCAGATGGATGGGAAGCTGCCTCATGTGTACCATTTTACAAGAGTGGCGACCCAGAAAACGTTGAAAACTACCGACCTATATCTCTCTTCCCATTTTGTCAAAAAATATTAGAGAAAATAGTAACAAATCAATTACTTGAATATCTTGAACAACAAAAGTAAATTATTGTCCTCTACACAATATGGATTTAGGCCTCACCTGTCTACTTGAAATGGCATTACCTAAGCTATCGGAAAGGATTTATAAAAATATTGACAATCAAAAGATAAACTTACTCATATTGGTTAGATCTTTCAAAGGCATTTGATAGCGTTAGCCACGAAATTTTGTTAAATAAGTGTAGGAAAATGAAAATAGATTCTTTTTGGTTTAGTAACTACTTACAAAATCGTTTTCAAATAGTCAGACTAGATAATACCATCTCTTCTCGTAAACAAGTACATTTTGGAGTCCCCAGGGCTCTATTTTAGGCCCCGTGCTTTTTCTTATTCATATCAATGATATGGCAGTTTTTTATACAGGACTACTTCAAAAATATGGCAAAAATTTTTAGAAGACTATCTTCTCGTACAATATGCAGACGACAGTCAATTTTTAATTGGAGGTAATATAAATGATATACCCACTCTCATCACAAAGCAGAAGCTATATTAGAAGCAGGACTGCGATATTTTCAACTAAATGGTTTAAATGTAAATGAATCAAAAACTAAAATAACATTTTCATTGGTACCAAGGCAATATGTATCACAGATCCCATTAGATACCGTTCTAAAACTTTAATGGCCATCAAATTGAAAGAAGTGTACACGTAAAAAATCTAGGTATTTATTTTGACCAATATATGCTTTTGATGTACACGTATCTGAAATATGTAAGAAAAGTAAATGGAACCTTAATATATTTAAACAGAATTAAAGACAGATTCGATATTGACATGAGGGCGATGGTAGTTCAGTCGCTTGCACTGAGCATAATAAATATTGCTTAAAGATTTTTTTTGGGGAACTACTACTAAACACAATTACAACGGGTTCAAAAACTACAAAAACTTTGCGGCAAAAGTAGTTGATGGTAAGCCAAAAAATATGACCATGCACCTCACCAATTTTAGATAAAAATTAGAAATGGCTAAATGTTGAACGAAGGATTAAATTCGACATTGTGTAGGAGTTTTTAAAGTTATGCGAAGTTTAATACCAATTTGGCTTTTTTAAGTTTATAACAGTTGGAGCCGGTAGGGCAGACGTACGAGACAAAACAATGACCTGTATATACCGAGAACCACCACAGACTTGGGAAGTAGATGCTTTACGGTACGAGGACCAACGATGTGGAATACCCTACCTGAGTCATTGAAAACAACGGCGAATCTCGACACTTTTAAAGCAAATCTTAGGAAATATATGTTTTCTACAAGATTTTAGTTAGAAACTTGTGGATTGGTTTTATGTATATATGTATATCTGTTTTCAATGTTTTATGGTGTCTACTATAATTTTGCACCCAGTATAGAATTTTAATGAGTTTTACTATTATTAAATTATTTTTTCTATTTTAAAGTCATATTAATGCAAGTAGTGTACCAAATGTATTTTAGTTGCTAGTCAAATAATTTCTATAAAAGCACTATTCATGTAAATGTTAAATTTTAATGTAATCATAAGGAAATAGAGAAATATCAGATAATCACTATATGTTGTTTCGTATATAATGTATAATACCCAATGTATATATATTGGAAATAAAGTATTATTATTATATTATTA
>NC_061087.1:108004425-108011925 GCF_015104395.2 Macrobrachium nipponense | reverse complement strand
TGTCAGCTGTCACTTTCACTAAAATGAGATAAAGTGCGCAAAAAACAAATTCTGATGATGAACGAAATGTATAAATAATATATAAAAAAAATGGTAAAAATATCAACATAATTTTTTTAAAATGCAAATACAAAAATTATGCATCTAACAAAAACACTTATAATAACAGTCACTCAAGATATTATTCTTGAATTTATCAGTTGTAATATTGAAAACATACTTTTTAATAGTTAAACTCATTCTTCAAACACAAAAATCTATAAATATCAGCATAAATTTATATGAAAAATAAATGAAAATATAAAAATGATATATATTTGAAAAAATAACTATCATATTCTTCGAGGAATGTGACAAAGCAGGTCGTGATATCAAAGCAATAAAGTGACAATTCGTAATATGTAGGTAGTTCATATACAGGTCAAGGAATACAGGTAAAGAAATTTTATATTTAACTTGATGACAAACTGAAGGCAAGCAAGCTTTGTCACAAAGTCTGACAAAGTAAATTATTAATGAAAATCCTGAATATAAACGTCGTCTTAAATTATATGGATAAACTTTGTCACGAATTCAAACTTTGTCATAAATCATAAAGATACGCTGTGTCACGTATTCAAGAACTTTGTCATGAATTTCAGAGATTAGCTTTCTCATAACCTATAAAGATAAACTTTGTCGTAAATTATATAGTTAACTTTGTCCCGAATTAAAAAAATTGTCATAAATCATAAAGATAGACTTTGTCATCAATTATAAACGTTAACTTTGCCATAAAATATAAAGATAAACTTTGTCACCAATCAGCAACTTTATCATCAACTATAAACATTAACTTTGTCACAAATTATAAAGTATTAACTTTGCCAAACCTCGTTCCATCAAATCTTCACATTTCAAATGAAATATACAAAGTAATTATTGTGAGAAAGTTAACCTTTACGGGAATTTCTTGTTGAAAAGTCCTTTTTTTTTTATGACTTTTTACTCTAACTGACCTTCTTGCTCTGAACGACGTGAGTCATTGATATCAAAGGTTTTGTTATATGAAAATATATTTATTTAGCCTATATATTTATTACAAACATCTACAGCCCTTCGTTTTCGAACTAGATCAAGATGGAACAATGCAATTCTTCAAGCACCCAACCCCATCAGAATATAGGACAGTATCGTTTAAAAGATATCAATAGAAAGTAAACAGACCTTAAATCAATGCTTTCTATTTCTTAGGCCTACAAAAAAAAAATAAAAATAAAGCGAGTCTGTTACAGAATATGTTGCTATTTATACAATCTGTTGCCAAAAATACAACACACAGACGTATTTCTTAGACCTATAAAAAAACCTAAAGCCAGTCTCTTACAGAATCTGTTGCGAAAAAAATACAACACATAACCACTTCTTCAATTCCCTCTTATCAATAGATACAACTCGTATACCCTTCCCACTGCTGCTGATAGTTTCTCAAAAGAATATCTAACAACTTTTTTTTTATCACTCCTCCTCCTATGAATGGATTCCTCTCTTTTCTTTCTCTTCTTTGTTTTCCCTTCGAACGAGAACCACTCTTAATCTGTTTATCTCCACAAGGAAGACACTCCAGTCTTTTTTTTTTTTTTTTTTTTTCCACCAGCGAATAACTTTCCTCAGTTTTTAGGAAGATTGCCAACTACAGTGCTGCTACAAAATTAGCACATTTGATAAGGCTATTTTCTTTTAAGCTTTCTTCTTCTTCTTCTTCATTGTCTCCCCTTGTGACGTCACTTAAACCCTAACGCTTCTGAGAACTCTTCAACTAACTTTATTTTGTCTATTTTTACTCTATTTTTTTTTTTTTTTTTTGGTTCCAAGACTTTACCTCATCTGCTAATTCTGTTATTCTTTTGTTATTTACACTGATTTTAATCTGTCTTCCTCTTCACTGTTTCCATTGTGACGTCACTTAAACCTTATCGCTTCTGAGAACTCTGTATAACTTTATTTTGTCTATTTTTACTTTATTTTCGCTTTTTTGTGGTTCGAAGACTTTTTTATCATTAAAATATACTTTTTTACGTATCGATGCTCTACATAAGTGGCTTACTACACAAGCATGTTATTATTGTATATTGTATATTTTGCCTTCCATGGTAGGCCTAGTGACTCTATAAGCTTATTTTGTATAATTTTTGTTGCAGAAGAAAAAATATGTATCTATCAAAAGATAATGCATTTCTCTCCACAATGTTTCACAATGTTTCGTACCATATATTCCTCCCTTCTTGACACATGTCATTCCAGGAATAATTTGTACACCCTCTTAGTAATTCGGCTATATCTACTATATGCGGTTACGTAGTTGCCATATACCACTATCTAAACGTCTTCTATAATTACGCAAGATTTTACTAGTATCTCTGGTGACGAAATTAGAATCTAATCCAAGGTCATCTACTTCCTCTCTCTAACAGTTCTCTGAATTGCAAGTTAGGTAACTGGTTTTCCCCCCAATTACGACTAAGCCTCGGAACTTTTCATATTCACAGAGCTGACACGTATTCGACACGTATTCACGCAGGTAAACTAATGACATACTTTCAAGAAGATATAACAATTATTTTGGTAGTGAAATATAATATTATAAATAAACATGAAGTTATTACAATGATTTAATGTTCCTCTTTAACCAGATAATGATGGATTTCTATTTTTTTTAAATAATATCGATTTTTGTCAAAAACGTTTTGATAGCGTCCAACTTCTTGGAGAATGAAAGATAAAAATTTCTCTGTTATATAAAATATAATTTATCATCAATTTATGGTCAGATAATAATGCATTTCTATTAAAAGAAAGTAATTTCATATATAATTCAAACTTTTGTCATAATAATTTTAAACGATGTCGCTTCTAACAAGGACACTAATCTGTAAGTCTTGAAAACGAAAGAATATCATTTTTTTATATTTTCTTCACATAAATTTATCATCAAGTCATGGTCGGATAATGATGCATTTCTGTAATTATATAATTTCAAATAAAATACAAAATCTTGCCAAAACTATTTTAGACATTGTCCACTTTATAATAGAAACATAAGTCTCCAAGTCTTAGGAAATTATTTTTCAATATTCTTCCGATATAATTTACGATCAATTTACCATTAGATAATGAGCCATTTCTATGATAAAATCATTTCAAATAAAACATAAATTCTTTCCAAAAATATTTTACACATTCCCCAAATTCTAACACAAACATTAATCTGTAAGTCTTTGAACAAGAAAGATAAATGTTCTACTTGCCATCATATATAAACTACCATTAATTTACAATCAGGCAATGATGCATTTAAATAAAGAAAAATTATTCTAAATAAAACACTAAATCTTGCCAAAAAATATCTTAAACACTGAACATTTTCTACACAGGAACATTAATCATTAAGTATTGGCAAACGTAAAATATATCTTACAGACTTTTATCAATTATAATTTATCATCAATTTATGCTTGGATAACAAAGCATTTCTATAATAATACAAAATCTGGCTAAAAAAAATATTTAAAATAAAATAGATATAATCTACCATCAATTTATGATTAGAAAACAAAGCTATAAGGAAAGCCCTTCAAATAGAATATAAAAAATCTTGCTTAAAAACATTTTAAACAACGTCCAGTTCCTAACACGAACATTAATCTATAAGTCTTAGAAAACGGAAGACGTATCTCATAGACTTTCACCACACACAACCCTCTAAGACCTCGTTTACAGGCAAGCCTTGACTTGCAAGTGCAAGTCTTCTTGTCTTCAAGGCTACGTAGCCACCTTGCAACGCTTGCATTTCGGCAGTTACTCATTATATTACGACTTTTGGCAAGCGACTGGCCAGCTTCTTCCTAAAATAGGAATCGATTTGGGAGCTTTTTTTCATTTCATTTTTCTTTTTATATTCCCCTGTCTATGCTCGGGTTCCTGCGGTGAGGCGTCTGACGATAAAAAAAAAAAAAAACTAGTGAGGGCAACACGTAATGCTTGGCGCGTGAACGTGTACGTAAATACGTGCTGTCATGCAATGGTGCTCCTGTTAGTGTATACGTATATATGTACCTACCGTATGTATGCATGCATATATATATAATATATATATTATATATATATATATATATATATATATATATATATATATATATATATATATATATATATATATATATATATATATATATATATAATATATATATATAATTATATATATATATAAATTACATATAATATATACATTACAGATACATACATTACATACTTGTATATATAATCTGCATGCACAGAAGAATGGCTCAGTCAAGCAATATTGTTCATGGTGTGTGCAAACATTGGTCATTCCAGCAGGAGCGAACAGCTGATATATATATATATATATATATATATATTATATATATATATATATATATATATATATATATATATGTGTGTGTGTGTGTGTGTGTGTGTGTGTGTGTGTGTGTAATTATCGATTCCAACATAGTCTGATGCAAAGGGCATCTGTTAAATTCCATCGATCATCGTTTTGAATGTGCTTTATCTTTCACAAATCTCCACTCCACATTATTTTGCATAAGATTGAAAAAATTAGGCAGCAATTAATATTACCATGACTACAACAACAACATTAATAATGATAATAATAATACAAATACCTGGGAATAATGGAAGGAGGGGATATAAAACACCAAGAGATGAAGAACACGATCAGCAAAGAATATATGCAGATAAGAGACTCAAGGCGATACTCAAGTCAAAACTCAACGCCGGAAATATGATAAAAGCCATAAATACATGGGCAGTGCCAGTAATCAGATACAGCGCAGGAATAGTCGAATGGACGAAGGCAGAACTCCGCAGCATAGATCAGAAAACCAGGAAACATATGACAATACACAAAGCACTACACCCAAGAGCAAATACGGACAGACTATACATAACACGAAAGGAAGGAGGGAGAGGACTACTAAGTATAGAGGACTGCGTCAACATCGAGAATAGAGCACTGGGGCAATATCTGAAATCCAGTGAAGACGAGTGGCTAAAGAGTGCATGGGAAGAAGGACTAATAAAAGTACACGAAAACCCAGAAATATACAGAGACAGAAGAATGACAGACAGAACAGAGGACTGGCACAACAAACCAATGCACGGACAATACATGAGACAGACTAAAGAACTAGCCAGCGATGACACATGGCAATGGCTACAGAGGGGAGAGCTAAAGAAGGAAACTGAAGGAATGATAACAGCGGCACAAGATCAGGCCCTAAGAACCAGATATGTTCAAAGAACGATAGACGGAAATAACATCTCTCCCATATGTAGGAAGTGCAATACGAAAAATGAAACCATAAACCACATAGCAAGCAAATGTCCGGCACTTGCACAGAACCAGTACAAAAAGACGCATGATTCAGTGGCAAAAGCCCTCCACTGGAGCCTGTGCAAGAAACATCAGCTACCTTGCAGTAGTAAGTGGTACGAGCACCAACCTGAAGGAGTGATAGAAAACGATCAGGCAAAGATCCTCTGGGACTATGGTATCAGAACAGATAGGGTGATACGTGCAAATAGACCAGACGTGACGTTGATTGACAAAATTAAGAAGAAAGTATCACTCATTGATGTCGCAATACCATGGGACACCAGAGTTGAAGAGAAAGAGAGCGAAAAAATGGATAAGTATCAAGATCTGAAAATAGAAATAAGAAGGATATGGGATATGCCAGTGGAAATTGTACCCATAATCATAGGAGCACTAGGCACGATCCCAAGATCCCTAAAAAGGAGTCTAGAAATACTAGAGGCTGAAGTAGCTCCAGGACTCATGCAGAAGAGTGTGATCCCAGAAACGGCGCACATAGTAAGAAAAGTGATGGACTCCTAAGGAGGCAAGATGCAACCCGGAACCCCACACTATAAATACCACCCAGTCGAATTGGAGGACTGTGATAGAGCAAAAAAAAACAAAAAAACACACAAAATAATAATAATAATACTCAGAGACTAAACTGAGAACAGATTCTTATTTAAAAAACAGGAAAAAAAAATTTTTCCATAAGATACCGGGATGGGCTATATATCTTAGTGATACCATTTACCTGAAGTTTTGCAAAATTCGTATATTTTACAACCTGCTCAAATGTTGTATGCACAACCGTTCTGACGATACACAATAGGTACAAGTTGTACGCTAGAGTTGTACAGGTTGTACAAGGAGCCACAAAAGCGACAATGAAAAATACATATGTTGCAGTAGTGGTAGTAGTAATAATCATGGTAGCAGTAGTAGAGTACTGGTATTATCAGTAGAGGAGATTATCCCAACATGAAAAGCAGTGAAAAAATATACAATAAATATTACAACAGTAGTTACTGTTGTGGTTTTTGTAGTAATATTAGTAACTAAAAGGGCCCCAACAAGAAAAGCACCAAAAAAATAAATAAATAAAAAGATAAAAAAAAATAGCACAAGTATTGTAAATTCCTTTACACCTCGTATTCTCGAAGTTAATATTACAGTAGTAGTAATAGTAGCAGTAATAGTATAGTAGTAGCACTAGGCAATCTCAACAAGAAAAGCAGCAAAAAAAAAAAAGCAAAAAAAAAAAACATAAAAAAAGCCATTTAATATTATTACAAATTCCTATTCGAATTACCCACATACCTCCAACACAGACACAGACACACACAAAATAAAACTAAGGTAATTAAAAGTAAACAATTATAACGCCAAGGTATCTATCTGCTAGGAGCGAGCTCTTCCTCGAATAAGGGCTCCATATGAGACCGCCTAGCCTAGTAAACCAGCTCCGTCAAAAAGCAGCAACAGCTTTCCTAATGACGTTTGTGTTTTGGCAAACTGACAAAAATGCGGGTTTTCGCTCCGGTAATTGGTCGCTGTGACAAACGGCGGTGAACTCTGAATATGCCGGGGTGGCTTGGTGTGTGCGCTCTCTCTCTCTCTCTCTCTCTCTCTCTCTCTCTCTATATATATATATATATATATATATATATATATATATATATATCTTTAAGAATTTTAAACAAATATCAAATCTGACTGAACTCGATAAAGATGTAATCTCTCTCTCTCTCTCTCTCTCTCTCTCTCTCTCTCTCTCTCTCTCTCTCTTTAAGGATTTTAGACAAGCATCAAATCTGTTTGAACTTAATAAAGATGTAAGCTCTCTCTCTCTCTCTCTCTCTCTCTCTCTCTCTCTCTCTCTCTCTTTAAGGATTTTAGGCAAATATCAAATCTGTTTGAACTTTATAAAGATGTAACTTCTCTCTCACTCTCGTCTCTCTCTCTCTCTCTCTCTCTCGTCTCTCTCTCTCTCTTAAAGGATTTTAGGCAAATATTAAATCTGTTTGAACTTTATAAAGATGTATTCTCTCTCTCTCTCTCTCTCTCTTTCTCTCTCTCTCTCTCTTTAAGGAGTTTTTTTGGCAGAAATATCGAATCTG
>NC_061087.1:107961925-107999425 GCF_015104395.2 Macrobrachium nipponense | reverse complement strand
TTGCTTACGAGGAGAGGGGAGGTTTGTATTTACGGTTGCCATGGCACACGGCCCCAGCGTCTATTGCACTTCTCTATATTGTCATTATAATGTTGAATTCATATAGATATTATATCATATTCATACGTATATATACATATTTGTGAACACACACCACACACACACACACACACACACACATATATATATATATATATATATATATATATATATATATATATATATATATATATATATATATAATATATATATATATATAAATATATATATATATGTATATATAATATGTATATATATATATATATTATATATATATATATATATAAATATATATTATATATACATACATATTATATATATATATGTGTATATATATGTATTATATATATATTATATATGCATATATATTATATATATATATATATATATATATTATATATACATACATACATATATATATATATATTATATATATATATGTACTATATATATATATATATATATATATATATATATATATGTATGTACATATATATATATATATATATATATATATATATATATATATATATGTATATGTACATACATATATTTATATATATATATACATATATATATATATATATGTGTGTGTGTGTGTGTGTGTGTGTGTATATATATATATATTTATGTATGCATGCATGTATGTATGTATGTGCGCGCCCATTCCTATATAAGAATCCTATCAAATTACAAATTAATTACAGCCATTAACAGTGCATACACACGTAAGAACCAGCGCTATCAATAAAAAAAACCACTTCGCGCAAATCAGTATTAAATATGTAAACCAATTGCTTAAAAATTTAGAAATAAAAATAGATAAAAATTTAAATCTGAAACCCAATTATGGCTGGTGTCATATCGTCACTATCTACCAAACCACCACCCTCTCCCCTCCCACCCCCCTTCCCTCCCTCCCTGACATCCCCCCAATTAGGCGTGTCCACAGTTATCTGACCAAAACGGCGGAAAACACTTTATTTCAAATAGGGACAAACGAACGAACAGAGGGTCCGTGACCCCTGCTACCAGAGGTCATGCGTTTATTTAACATTATAATAGCAGGGTGCGACCGACTGGCGTTCAGCAGAGGACCAAGTTATATATATATATATATATATTATATATATATCTATATTCTATATATAATATATATATATATATATATATATATATATATATATATATATATATATTATATATATATATATATATATATATATAATATATATATCTATATATATAGATATATATATATATATACATATATATATATATATTATATATATATATTGTATATATAATGTATACACACACATATATATATCTAATAAAAGGAGCCCATAAAAACGCCAAATATAGAGAGAAAAAATACTATATTTCAGACACTGCTGTCCGCTCCTTCAGGTAGAATGAACGAGAAAAGTTACAGAAAAGGTGGTATTTATACCAAGAGATCCATCCACAGGAGGTCTGTTTGTAAACAAAACATTTTTAAAAAATCATCCATTAAAGTATATATATATATATATATATATATATATATATATATATATTATATATATATATAAATATATATATACATACATATACCTATATATATATATATATATATATATATATATATATATATAATATATCTAATAAAAGGAGCCCATAAAAACACCAAAATGTAGAGAGAAAAGTACTTATATTTCAGAGACTGCTGTCTCTCTCTTCAGGTATATGAATGAGAAAAGTTTACAGAAAAGGTGGTGATTTATACCAAGAGATTCGTCCACAAGTAAGCCAATTTAGGTCACCCCCGCTGGTAATCTTCCTTTAATCTTCTTAAGCGTTTGGTTGAATGAACACTGCGTCGACGATGTCCGATGTCCATTCCCTTTTGAGATGTTCATTACCTGCTTCTCTTTTATTAAGGCCGATTCCATCATTTGACTCTTGTACCGGCAGTTGCTGCTATAAATTACACGTGACATATTCCAGTTTATTCTATGGTTATGTTCATTTATAGATTGAAAATAGCCGAGTTCTGTTGTCCATACCTAACTGACCGTTTGTGTTGTATTAATCTCTGGGGAAGTGATTTACCTGTAAATCCGATGTAAGGATTGGTCACAGTCCTGGCATGGATCTCATATACCCCAGAGTCTTTGGGCGATGTCTTTTGTTGGACGTTAATCAGGGATTTGGCTAAGGTATTTGGTAGGTAAATGCAAAGGGTTGGATTTCCCAAGGGTGTGAGTTACTCTCTTAATCGTCTCCAGGTGGGGAATTTTTATTTTATTGTTGGGTGTGTCTCTGGTCTTGTCTTTAGGGGGTCGGTAGAAAATTACGTTTGCTTTTTGCAAATTGCTTTTCTCAATTATATGGTCAGGATACTTTAAAAGATGAAGAAAGTTGCTTGCGAATTAGTTCAAATTCTTTTTCCAGGAAATCTGGGGAACAAATTCGTAAGGCTCTTTAAGAAATAGGTTGCTAGCTAGACCTATCTTGATAGTATTGTCATGATAGCTAAGTAGTGAATATATGAAAGTGAGAACGTTGGTTTACTGTATTGGTAAATTTGTATTCTGTCGTGTCTCTGAATATTAAAACATCAAGAAAAGGAATTTTGTTGTCTGTTTCCCATTCAACTTTAAATTTGATGCTGGGCACTAATGCGTTTAATTTTGAGAGGAATTCATTAAAATTACCCCACTTATTATCCCAAAATGTTAGTATGTCATCCACGTATCTCATCCACAGCAGTTTTTGGGTTTTATTGCATTTATTACTGTAGTTTTCAAAGTATTCCATGTACAGATTGGCTAAAATAGGACTTAAAGGACTACCCATACTACACCCGAATTTTTGCTTGTAGAATGATTCCCCGAATGAAAATACGTTATTAGATGCACATAATTCAACTAACTTTATTATTTTGTAAAGTTCCAAAGGGAAATGATCTGAATAGGGGGATAATTTTTCCCTTAAAACTGAAGAACGTCCTGTACTGGTACTTTTGTGAATAGGGAGTCTACTCAAGGCTTAAAAGTTTTATGTTGTGAAGTGGTATATGTGCTTCTCTGAATTTGTGACAAAGTCTTCCGAATGTTTGATGTGACTGGGAGAAAAAATGCCTAAAAAAGGAGAAAGGAGGCCAGCTAACCATTTAGAAATTTTGTAATTGAAAGCTCCGGCGCATGAAACGATGGGTCTGAATGGAAGATTGTCTTTGTGAGTTTTGGAAGACCATAAAAGTATTGGTAATTTAGGATAATTACTTTAAATTTCTCTAATAGTTCAATACTCTTTTTGTCTTGGCCAATTAATCTTTCTTTCCGAAAAAATTCTGTGGGAACGTTCTGGAGGGGATTTTTCGTCATGTTTTCGTAAGTATTTGTGTCGCTAAGGAGCTGGTTGATTTTGTCGAGGTAGAAGTCTTGTCCATTATTACAATTTTGCCGTCTTTGTCGGATCTACTTATTATACATCTAACTTTTTTAGCGAGTGGATGGCTATCATGAATCTGCGGGGAACAGGATATTTCTTATGAAGGTCAGTTAAAGCATTTAGTAACACTCCTTTTAAACATCTCTTCACGGCTGTAGTTTTTTGTCAGATATGAATTTATCAAAAGCCACTATGAAGTCTAGGGACGAGAAGACTTTGTACGAAACAGAGAACAAAAACAGAACAGAAATATTGCCTTGTCATCCCACACAAAAGTGATAGAGAAAGTGAGATGGCGACCGTCCTCAAGAAAGAGCAAAGAAAAGAGTAAGGAGAGGATGAAGAGAAATAGACAGAAAGAGTAATGATGTACTCAAAAGAGAATATGAGCGATAATTTTCGAGAGAAAATGAGACAGAATGACAGACAGACAGGGCCATTAAATCAATGTTCTCTCTGACATAGAGAGAGAGAGAGAGAGAGAGAGAGAGAGAGAGAGAGAGAGAGAGAGAGAGATGTTCCTTAATGAGTCACTCTGTCATTACAGTTTCCTGACGTGCATAACGGGGTCACAGTAGACTCGGTTATAGTGGACGGCTGCCAACATCTACTGTGACTTTTGCACTGTCCGCTTTATATCCACTTAAGTACTGTGAATATACTCCAAATAATAATAATAATAATAATAATAGCTACGATATCAATGCATCATCGCAATACAACTTAAAGATATAATAATGATAACAACATTTATATAAAAGCTGTTATTACTATTGCTATCACAGTAATAATAATAATAATAATAATAATAGATACGTTATCAGTGATTCATACCAAATATCAAAAAGGACATGATATAATAACAATAATAATCATAACAGCAGTTATAATGACGACTATTATCTTCAAGAGAAAACCAACAACAGCAACAACGACAATAATAATAATAATAATAATAATAATAATAATAATAATAATAATAATAATAATAATAATAATAATAAACTACGTTATTGAACCATCATCATATCAAAAATTAATACATTACCAACGATGGTATTTATAACAGTAACCGTAGCAACTCCTACAACACCAACAGCATCTACAACAACAGCAATAACAAGACCTTATAACAACCACCCACAGCAAGTTTCCGCATAGGGCGTGGGCGTGGGCGTGTTGTGCTCTTCTTTGTGTAGCCCGGCCGGCATTGTGTGTCTTGATGCTATAATAACATTCCCTCATTGTTTAAATCTTCAGTGCAATGCATTCCGAATTAAAACTTTGTTTAACGAAGTGCTTTGTGTGATTTCCGATCTTATTAGCATAACTGCTTCCTATGTGTGTTTTTTTTTTTTTTACATTTTACCGATTTGTTTATTTATTTCATTTATTTATTATTCATTTATTTATTTTTCTACTTATCTATTTATTAATCTACTTATCTATCTATCTATTTACTGATTATTGGAGTTATATTTATTTATTACTTATCTATTAATTAATCTATTTATCTACCTATTTATTAATTAATTAAGTTATTTATTTATTATTTATTCATTTATTTACCTAATATCTTTCAAATGAACACCATATTCTCTAGGTAAGCCTGAATTTCAAGTCACTGGCCCAACAAGCTTGTTCCATAATAATAATAATAATAAAAATAATAATAAGGAAAACCTCTCTATCGCCAGAGTATATATAACGTTCTAAAGGGTCCACAATAATACAAAGTGTTAAGAGTCCGTGTATAATTTTTAAGACTTTACAAAAAGCTTTCGAACCCTTCCCTGGGTTCATTTTCAGTCCAAATGAACAAATAGTTACAACATGTACCGAGGTAAATTTAAAAACAAGACGACTCTTGTTTTCAAATTTACCTCTGTACATGTTGAAACTATATGTTCATTTGGACTGAAGATGAACCCAGGGAAGGGTTCGAAAGCTTTTTGTAGTCTTAAAAATTATACACGGACTCTTAACACTGGATTATTGTGGACCCTTTAGAACAAAAATAATAATATTAACAATTTATCTACTTATTTTAGGGCACCGTGAATACGAAAAAAAAAAATTCTTGGGAAATGAAACAAAATTTTGCTCTGTTCGGTGGCAGTTATTTTCAATTTCTTGCTGAAATCTGGAACTCTCTAATTGCTTACGATCTTCCTAAGTTATTTGCGCTTATACTCTAAATAATCTTTAAAAAAAAAACTGTTTTTTACCCGACTTTGATGTTGGACGTATGTTTGGTGAACACTTGTGTCCTGGGGGATAGGGGGGGGTAGTAGGTTGTTGGGGGTTAGGTAAGGGGACGGGAGGAGGAGGAGGTGGGCGTGAGTGAACTAAGACAGGTTTAACCATTTTTTTTCTTTCTCACTATAATTACTAACTAGTTTATCCTTTTTCTGTCTTATGTTCACCTGCATTTTTAAATGCTTCTCTTATTTTCTTCTTTATTTATTTATAGATTTTTTTCGCATACGTCCTATTCAGTTCAAATTTGTTCATCAGTTCACTGTTTTGTTCCACATGAACGCACTGATAATTACCACCCTCGCGAGGTATGGTCGTGGAATGCATATACATATACATAATACAATACACTCGCATCGGTTATTTCATGCATTGCATTTTACAAGCATTCAAGTATACACTGAAAAGTAATGTCAGTATGTTCACATTTATAAAGAAACTATGTAATTAAATAACAAGTTGTACGCACGAAAATTAAAGCAATTTCATATCCATAGTAGCTATAATTTATTCACCTTCAAATGGCTATGTAAGTATTTTGCTTATAATAATAATAATAATAATAATAATAATAATAATAATAATAATAATAATAATAATAATAAATTTGTCACGGGGTCCATTACTTTACGCAACTTAAACAGCACCACTTCATCGAAGATTAATATATATATATATATATATATATATATATATATATATATATATATATATATATATATGTATATATAAAATACACTAAAAGGGTCTCATTCCAACTATATGTGATAAGTTTTTATAAGTGTATATATATATATATATATATATATATATATATATATATATATATAGAGAGAGAGAGAGAGAGAGAGAGAGAGAGAGAGAGAGAGAGAGCTTTAAAACACCCTGAAACATAAGATCAAACAAACCAGTCATTTGCAAACCGTAGAAAAGTTAAAAAAAAAAAAAAAAAACTCCCAGTAACATTACCCCTTCTAAGGACAGATGAAATATCCTGCCGGTGAGCTCCGTCAGGAACTGCCTCTTGTGAGGATCGGTCAGGTCGGAGGGCTTGAGGCCCCTCTCCTTCAGGACCGACGGAGTGGCGGGCTCGGAGAACCTGAAGTGCGCCGCTTTCTGCAGCGGCGTCCTGTTCTCCTTCTTGGCACTCCTGAAGGCGGTCTTCAGGCCTATGAAGTTCCTCCCGCCCAGTTCGTTCACCACCCCGAAGGACCCCGCCTTGGCGCCGTACCTCTCCGGGGAAAACATTGTAGTGTCCCTTTTTATTTTTTTCAGATACAAGCACAAACCAGACACTCACTCGACCACCAGAGTCCTTCTTCTTGGAGATATAATCACAAACAAGAGACTCACTCGACCACTAGAGTCCTTTTTTTTCACAAAGGGCCTCTTCTTCTTCTTCTTGGAGCGAAGATGCGCTGGATTTAACCTCCCTCCGGAGTCACACTTTCACTGTTCCTAAACAAAGTGTTTCCTTCTTTCTTTCCTGTTCTTCTACCTGACGCAGGTAGGGGACGAGAAGTCAGGTCATCCAGGCGGAGACGATTCGGCGGACTCGATGCCCGGCCGTTGGCTTAAGGGCGTGACTGTGAGGCATTCTGGCCTTACTTTTTGTTTACTCTTTTCTGTCTGAGAGAGTCGGTCTTAGCCCCGAAAAAGAGAGAGAAAGAGGGAGAGGTGATTCAACACGTGTTGTACATGGCTTCCCGGCGGCGCGCACGACACTGCTTCGTCAACAGTCGAAGGCAAGGGAAGGGAAGGGCTCTCTCTCTCTCTCTCTCTCTCTCTCCATTTGCTCCTCCAGAGTCCCCCCTCCCCCCTCCCCCTACCGTTCCCTTCCCACTCCGCTAAACGCCACCACCCCGCCGCCCTTCCCCCTCCTATATATATTTTTTTTATCTTCCTTCCGTTTCTCTCTCTCTCTCTCAAGCAAGTCCTACTACGGCCGCCCAAAGTCCCGTCTTTATAATTTCGCTACCTTCTCCGTGACCCCACCCCATTCCCCCCTCCCCCTTGCCCACCCCCACTCTTAAGCCCATTCCCCACCCCCATCCCCTCCCCGGGCCAAACACGTGCCATGAATCCCGATCGGAAGAATCATCATCATTTCACAAAGAGAGAGAGAGATGAGAGAGAGAGAGAGAAAATGTTGTTGTGGGAAGAAAAATGGGAGGGGGAGGGGAGGGGGAGGGGGCGTGTGTGGGTAATAACCGTGGGAAAATCTCGCGAGTTCTCTGAAGAAAAGATCCTATCTGGCAACTCGGAAAAGGGAAGAGAGGAAAAAGGTGGGCGAAGAGAGAAAGAAGGGGTCTATTTCGGGTGTCTCATCATATGCCATGCCAAATAGAAAGGCAGGAGGAGGAGGGGGAGGAGCAGGAGGAGCAGGAGGGCGTGAGGTGTGGGCACGAGCTGTGCCCACCACCTATAAGCCTTACTCACGTCGGGACTCGGGAATTACCGACGCCACCCACAACAGATACAAGAGCAAAATATTTTTTTTTAAGGATGGCTCACAGAGCCACATCGCCGTCGGCCGTTATCGTAAACAAACACCCACGGGAGGGCGGCGCCCTTTGGTGGAGTTCCCGAAGGTCCTCCGTGCCTTCCGTAGTATGTGAGTTTGAGTAACATTCTCCTTAAGAGATTAGAATAAGCCTAGAATACGACTTGTTCTGGAAAAGTGCTTCATAATCGTTTCTCCTTTTTCTTTTTCTTCTTCTTCTTCTTCTTGTATATTCATCCATTCTCTCTCTCTCTCTCTCTCTCTCTCTCTCTCTCTCTCTCTCTCTCAAGCACGGGCAGGTGGTGTCCTTGGCTTACATAAGAGCAACTTGTTTGCCCCCAAATAAATAAACATTCTGAAGATACGCTGTAAATTATTTACTCTTAATAGCACTAAAGAATTCGCGTCTTGAATAGCAATGTGGGACTTGAGTATAGTTAAATTATACCGCCTAAGATTAGACGTACATTCGCTGTGTGGTATTCGTTAGTAATTCAATTGCGTTGTTCTTATATTTTTTGAGATATGATCAAGATGTTGTTGAAGAGGTCTTTAATTAAACAATAAAAGATAATCTAGTTTATAATAGATAAGAAGTGAGAGGCAAATAAATAAATAAATGAATAAATAAAAACGATTTCTTATCCTTTAACCAAATACTGATTGTTAATTGAAATGTTATTGTTTATTTACTGATACCTATGTTATTAATTAACCTGTTTACCAACGGCCCATCCCCACCTCCACAACCCTGTTAACTCAACAGCTCTACAATAGTGAATTTCTGATAAAAAAAAATTAAATTTCTCATTCCCCAAGTCAAGGGTTAATCACTTTCATTTATCCACTGCTCTATTTACTCCTAAGGCGCGGAATTCTCTTGATACCTCTGCGTTTCCTGAATACTTTTCTCATAGCGATCGAAATCGATCATGGTAGTTACCCCGTCTCGGTTTATTCACATGACAAATTAGGATACGCCAGACTTAATGATGTCATTGGCTATGATGACGTCGGTGGCTTGATGACGTCACAGACTTGATGACGTCATCACCGTCTTGAGCATAAGGAAGCTGTCATGCTCTGCCATTGATGAAATATGACAGGAAATGCCACAGTTCGATCGTCAGGGACTCAAAGGTTGATTTTCACTGCCAGATTCTCAAGCAGGTTAATAAATTGTATTTATTTTCTTTTTCAGATTTCCTGAAGATCAAAACAAAATAGAAAAACAAGAGCCTCATTAATCCTTCATTTTTTTTTTAACTATCTGAGCTCCAAGGCTTCCTCAGAGAGCTTCATCTTTGCATACAACTGCATATGACGCTTGCATGTAAAGCTTGGCTATGAGACTTGCATATAAAGCTTGAATAAATGTATAAAAATATCTTGCATATAAAACCTGCATGTGATGCTTGCATATAAAGCTTGTATGTGAAGCTTGTACAAGAGAATTGAATATAAAGCTTCCATATAAAGTTTGGGCATATGAAGCTTGCATCGGAAGCCTGCATATAAAGCCTACAAAGCCTGTTTACAAAGCTTGCATATGAAGCTTGGCCATGAAGCTTGCATATAAAGCTTGCAAATAAACCTTAACCACAAAGGGGTAAAGTAAACTGACACAATAACTCTTCCTTTTAATGTATTTCAGATTTTTTTTAAACTGACACATCGACCGAAGAGGTAGGCAACCTAACGACCTGTTCTATGTTAGCACAGAAGGTGCATTAAAAAAACAAGGAAGACTTAGGGAAAACGGAAGTACCACGCGAATTCCAAAGTCCAGAAGAGGATAGGATCTGAGTCATGATTATTGATTTAATTAAAGGAAATGCTATATTCTTTTGCAAGATTCGGTGCTCTACTGATTATAGAAACGTATAGAACGTGTACAATTGTCGGTTCAAGTTTTACGTGTGTCTAATTTGATGATGATGATGATGATGGTTATTAATTTTTTTTTTTTTTTTTTTTTTTGCTCTATCACAGTCCTCCAATTCGACTGGGGGGGTATTTATAGTGTGGGGGTTCCGGGTTGCATCCTGCCTCCTTAGGAGTCCATCACTTTTCTTACTATGTGCGCCGTTTCTAGGATCACTCTCTTCTGCATGAGCCCTGGAGCTACTTCAGCCTCTAGTTTTTCTAGATTCCTTTTCAGGGATCTTGGGATCGTGCCTAGTGCTCCTATGATTATGGGTACGATTTCCACTGGCATATCCCATATCCTTCTTATTTCTATTTTCAGATCTTGATACTTATCCATTTTTTTCCCTCTCTTTCTCTTCAACTCTGGTGTCCCATGGTATTGCGACATCAATGAGTGATACTTTCTTCTTGACTTTGTCAATCAACGTCACGTCTGGTCTATTTGCACGTATCACCCTATCTGTTCTGATACCATAGTCCCAGAGGATCTTTGCCTGATCGTTTTCTATCACTCCTTCAGGTTGGTGCTCGTACCACTTATTACTGCAACGTAGCTGATGTTTCTTGCAGAGGCTCCAGTGGAGGGCTTTTGCCACTGAATCATGCTTCTTTTTGTACTGGTTCTGTGCAAGTGCCGGGCATTCGCTTGCTATGTGGTTTATGGTTTCATTTTTCGTATTGCACTTCCTACATATGGGAGAGATGTTATTTCCGTCTATCATTCTTTGAACATATCTGGTTCTTAGGGCCTGATCTTGTGCCGCTGTTATCATTCCTTCAGTTTCCTTCTTTAGCTCTCCCCTCTGTAGCCATTGCCATGTGTCATCGCTGGCTAGTTCTTTAGTCCGTCACATGTATTGTCCGTGCATTGGTTTGTTGTGCCAGTCCTCTGTTCTGTTTGTCATTCTCCTGTCTCTGTATATTTCTGGGTCTTCGTCTACTTTTATTAGTCCTTCTTCCCATGCACTCTTTAGCCACTCGTCTTCACTGGTTTTCAGATATTGCCCCAGTGCTCTGTTCTCGATGTTGACGCAGTCATCTATACTTAGTAGTCCTCTCCCTCCTTCCTTTCGTGTTATGTATAGTCTGTCCGTATTTGCTCTTGGGTGTAGTGCTTTGCGTATTGTCATATGTCTCCTGGTTTTCTGATCTATGCTGCGGAGTTCTGCCTTCGTCCATTCCACTATTCCTGAGCTGTATCTGATTACTGGCACTGCCCATGTGTTTATGGCTTTTATCATATTTCCGGCGTTGAGTTTTGACTTGAGTATCGCCTTGAGTCTCTGCATATATTCTTTCCTGGTCGTGTCCTTCATCTCTTTGTGTTTTATATCCCCTCCTTCCATTATTGCCAGGTATTTGTATCCAGTCTCATCTATATCTTTGATGTTGCTCCCATCTGGTAGCTTTATCCCTTCAGTTCTCGTTACTTTGCCTTTTTGTATGTTGACTAAGGCGCATTTTTCTATTCCAAACTCCATCCTGATGTCCCCAGATACAATCCTTACAGTCTGGATTAGGGTATCTATTTCCTTGATGCTTTTACCATACAGCTTGATGTCGTCCATGAACATCAGATGGTTGATTCTGTTGCCTCTTTTCTTGAGTTGGTACCCGGCATCCATCTTCTGTAGTACTTTTGTCATGGGAATCATGGCTACTACGAAGAGTAGTAGGGACAGTGAGTCGCCCTGGAAGATCCCTCTCCTGATATTAACCTCTGCTAGTCTTATTCCAGAGCTTGTAAGTATTGTATTCCAGTTACGCATTGTATTTTTGAGGAAGCTGACGGTGTTTTCCTCTGCCCCATATATTTTCAGGCATTCTATTAGCCATGTGTGTGGTATCATGTCGAAGGCTTTCTTATAGTCTATCCATGCCACGCTTAGGTTGGTTTTCCTTCTCCTACTGTTCTTCATTACCATTTTGTCTATCAGGAGCTGGTCTTTTGTGCCCCTACACTTCCTTCTGCAGCCTTTCTGTTGGTGGGGAATGGTGTTTGTCTCCTCTAGGTAGTTGTATAGCCTTTCACTGATGATACCTGTTAGTAACTTCCACATTATTGGTAGGCAGGTGATAGGCCTGTAGTTACTGGTTATATTTCCCTTACTCTTGTCTTTTTGTACTAAGGATGTTCTTCCTGTGGTCATCCATTTGGGTGCATGGTGATTTGAGATACAATGCTGGAGTTGTTCTGCTATTCTTGGGTGTAGGGTCTTGAAGTTTTTGAGCCAGTATCCATGGACTTCATCGGGACCTGGAGCTTTCCAGTTTGGCATTTTCTTTAGTTGGTGTCTGACTGTGTCTGTCGTGATCTCTGTGAATCTTTGTTTTATTCTCCCTGCTTCTTTTTCCTTGACTACCTGGAGCCATGTTGCATGTTTGTTGTGCGATACCGGATTGCTCCATATGTTTTCCCAGAGTCTCTTACTTGGTTCGGCTTCAGGAATTTCTTGGTGGTTGTCTTCCCCTCTTAGTTGGCTGTATAGTCTTTTCTGGTTGGTTCCGAATAGTTTGTTCTGTTGGTATCCCTTATTATAATTATTATTCTCTCTCTCTCTCTCTCTCTCTCTCTCTCTCTCTCTCTCTCTCTATCACAGTCCTCCAATTCGACTGGCTGGTATTTATAGTGTGGGGTTCCGGGTTGCATCCTGCCTCCGTAGGAGTCCATCACTTTTCTTACTATATTATTATTATTATTATTATTATTATTATTATTATTATTATTATTATCATTATTATTATTATTATTAATACGCTCACAATCATTGAGACGAACTTAAAGGGATATCAACGTGTTAAACAAATGCCCATAAATTGAAGAAAAAGGGAAAAAGTATATGAAGTTAGGAATACTGCAATGCAATGAAGTTCAGATGAAAGGATGACAATAAATATAAAAAAATACACAAATAAAGAGATTGCGTGCGACTGAGAAATAAACAAGTTGAAAGAAAGAAAACAATGGACAATTCCTTTGGTGGTAGAAGAGATTAGTTATAGTGAATAGCTTAAAAAAAACGCAAACTGGAGAAAAAATATATTCAAAACCACACATTTTCGGAGCGTCCATGCTTGTTCTTCAGTGTGGAGACAGTAAAAAAAACAAAGGGTCTGAATATATTTGTTTTCCATTTTTTTTTTTTTTTTTGGCTGCAGTTTTCATACTTAGATTCTGATCTGTTATCATCAATAATAAATATAAGCTAATGAAGCTTAAAGTTAGTCTTAACAGTCTATAGGCAGTAATGAATAGTGATATATAAATTACAAATATGATTGATTCCCTTAAGTGACAGAATGGCCATTAAGGATCAAAGTATCCGCTAAGCAAAAAGCTGAATCAGTCATTCAGTAATCACTGTGACTGGTCAGTTAAACGTGATAAGTTAAGAGATACAACTGATATTGTATCTGTGGTCAAGCATCAATCGCTTCCATCGGGTCTGGGCTAGATAAGGAGGTTGGATTGCCCATCCCATCTGCCTATACATTAATAAAGTAAATATATGGAGTTTGAAAAAAAAGATTTAACAAGTAAATGCCTCAAAGCCACACTCACACACAAAATCGGAATGAGCAAAGCAATGATGTTTGCTAAAGATGTAAATCTTTACAGTACAACACCTCGGGAAATGTGCAGCCCACATTTAAGGTGGTCTTATGTCAGCACGGGCTCTTGATCGTGAAAGTAGCCCAAAGAAAATCAAAGCTGACGATGTATGATTTACATTCGTTCATCCACGAGAATCCTCAAATCCTCAGTGAATGACACAACACCCAAAGTCATTCACGAACGAGAGTCCTTCAGGTATTCGAACCTCCACAGTCATTATCTCATTGATTCAGCCACGAAAATTCCTCAGGGTTTGTGCTTCAGTCATTCAGCCTGGAAAATCCAGACCGAAAAATACCTCAGGACTTATGCCTCAGTTATTCGACCACGACAATCCTTCAGGACTCCTGCCTCAGTCATTCAGTTTGGAAAATCCTACAAGATTTCTGCCTTAGTCATTCAGATTGGAAAATCCTACAGGATCTCTGCCTTAGTCATTCATTCAGATTGGAAAATAATTACAGGATTTCTGCTTCAGTCATTCAGATTGGAAAATAATTACAGGATTTCTGCTTCAGTCATTCAGATTGGAAAATAATTACAGGATTTCTGTTTCAGTCATTCAGATTGGAAAATCCTGCCCCGAAAATACCTCAGGAATTATGACTGTTATTCGACCACGAAAATCATCAGGATTTCTGGCGCTGTTCTTCGACCACGAAAATCCTTCAGGATTCCTACTTCAGTCATTCGGCCTGGAAAATCCTGCCCAGAAAATCCTTCAGTCTCTTAGCCACAAAAGTCCTCCGAGACTTTTGCCTCCTGCGCCCTTCAGTCTGGAAGATCCCTCGGGATTTGTGCCCGAGTCATTCCGCCAGGCACATCATGACCAAGGTCAAAGCAGGTACCCAATTTTGGGTGTGGACACGGGGCCAAGGAAGGAGGGAGGGAGGAGGGATGGGCAGGAAAAGTGGATGGGAGAGGTGAAAAGATTAAAGAGATGATGTCACGGGTGGGGGGAATGGAGGGAGAGAGGGGAGAGAAGGAGTGAGGTAGGGAAGTTCACCCATCTACCAGGATACAAAGTGGACAGATAAAGACTGAGAGAGAGAGAGAGAGAGAGAGAGAGAGAGAGAGAGAGAGAGAGAGAGAGAGAGAGAATTTGGAAATATTCGACCAATCATTCGATTATTTATAAATGCGTTTGTAATACAAAGTCAGGAGAGAGAGAGGAGAGAGAGAAGAGAGAGAGAGAGAGAGAGAGAGAGGGAGAGAGAGAGAGAGAGAGAGAGAGAGAGAGGGGGGGGGGGGGGGAGGGGGGGGGGGGGGGGGAGGATGATACCCAAGTGTACTACCTTTGTATCGACAAAATTGATATCCAAGTGTACCTTGGAATAGTCTCTCTCTCTCTCTCTCTCTCTCTCTCTCTCTCTCTCTCTCTCTCTCTCTCTCCGTGACTAAACAGCTTGAAAGAGCAGAAATATGCAATGATTTGCTAAGAGAAATTACTGGAATTAATACAAACCTACTTCCCTATACCCCAAGCTTAATTTATATATGTATATATATATATATATATACTATATATATATATAGTATATATATATATATATATATATACATATGAATAACTTGATGACGAAGTATCTAAAACGTGATGCTAAGTATAAATAAAGGTTTTTGCCACGAAGGAAAAAAAATGAAAAGCGAGATAGCAGCTTTTCATTTTTTTTCCTTTGTGGCAAAAATTTATATATATATTATAATATATATATTATATAATATATATATATATATATATGTATATATATATGTGTGTGTGTGTGTGTGTGTGTATAGGAATGTTGGGGCACCTGAAACGCCTTACAAACAAGACTCAGTGTTAATAGCATCTATAAAACTGAGAAATGTTAAAACTTAAATAGTCTAAAAATAAAAATAAAAAAATAAAAAAAGTGAAGTACTGATTTAAGCATTCTTCACTTTTTATTTTTTAATTATTAGACTATTTAAGTTTTATGATTTTTACTTTTATAACTGATATTAATACTGAGTCTTATATATGTATGAATGTATGTATGTATGTATGCATGTATACACACACACACACACACACACATATATATATATATATATAATATAATATATATATTCATTATATATATATATTATTATACATATATATATAATATATATCATATATATATGTATATGTATATATATATATATATATATATATATATATATATATAAATATATACTTCGATGTAAATGAAGCATATGTGTTGTACACTGGTGATTTGTCCTTGCAACAAACCTAACTATAATTAAAAAAAAAAAAAAACTTAATCCCTCACCTTTGCCTTGCCAGATGTATACTCCCACACCCAAAACCCACACCCACGCCGGCATATGAGCTTAACCCCCCCACCACCCTCCCCTTTCAAACTCACTCCTCCCCTTACCCCTACCCCTGTCCACAAATTCACCAAAGAGGAGGAGGGGAGGAGGAGGAGGAGGAGGAGATTTCAGAAATTGTTCGTTCAGGATAAGATGCAGGAGGAGGAGGAGGAGGAGGAGGCTATTTCTGGAATTGTTCGCCGCTCCGGATAAGATGCAAAACATGTTTTCATTCATTTTGGGAATGAAATTACGGTCTTCCCGATGAGAGATGGGAGTCTCTAATGGGGGAGAAAAAAAAAAGTTTATTTTGGTTTTCCATTGATTCTGCTGGAGATCCGTGTTTCTCTATTCGTTCTTTAAGGTCGATTTGGCTCTCTCATTTCTCTCAATTTCTTTTATAGGAATGTGCCAAGACGTAAAGAAAATATCTAAAATGGTTGAGATCCGAGTTCATTTTGTTTGAATGTGCATCTAGCTTCCTTCTTCTCAATCTTCATATTTTTTTAAAATTTGCATTTTTTTAATGTGAGTTTATCTTTGATCTTTTGTATAAAATAACTTTTCAAAGAACTGAGAGCCTTTCCTATAAATCTGTAGGTGAATAGTGATGATAGTACTAAAAGCAATAGTAGTAGTAGTAGTAGCAGCAGCAGCAGTAGCAGCAGTTGTTGTACACTTCTTGGCGTGTACATACTTTTGTTATAGTACTAATAGTAATAGTAGCAGTACCAGCAGTAGCAGTAGTTGTATTACACTTCTTGGCGTGAACGTATATTTGTGATAGTACTAATAGTAATAGTAGTAGTACTATCAGCAGCGATGACAGTAACTGTTGTACACTTCTTGGCGTGTACGTACATTAGGCCTTTGTACAATCTGCAATCGGGCAAAAATTTGCAAAAACAAGAGGTTGTGCAATCTTGCAAAAAAATCCGATTGTGTCACTGGCCAAAAATATCCATCCTCAGATGACGTCATTGTCAAAGACAAGCAGAGTTGGTGGAACGGCGCAACCTCAAAAATCTTTGCCTTACTCAAAACACGGTAGAAACATTATATGGCGCAAATCAAAATTATGAAGTGTCTTATTCCAAATGGTATGGTAAACTCGATATCAGGCGATAATTGTGTTTTAACATTTGCCATTATGTATGCATGTAAATAATTTATAATATATATATATATATATATATATATATATATATATATATATATATATATATGTATGTATGTATGTATGTATATATATATATAGTATATATATATATATATATTATATATATATATATAATAATATATGAATGTCTTTGACTGTAATACAACAGTATAATGTGAAAATAAAAGGTCCATAAAACACACTATATGTTTCGAATTATATATCAATATATATATATATAGATATATATATATAATTTATATCGATATATACAAATATATATATATATATACATTATATAATATATTATCATTATCATATATAATTATATATATATATTATATAATTATATATTATATATATATACACATAAAATAACCCCGTATAAAGGCAAGAGACACGCAAGCTCTCGCTCAAAAGAAAAAAAAAACCATGACCTTCATTCTATAACAGGAACTAATAAGTGAAATCGGTGCCATGCTTCTGGCACTGTCGTCGAGTCGTTAATCCTAGTTTTTTCAGGGGTACGTTTTTGGCCCATGACTCACCCAGGATGATAATTTGGCAAGCGTGAGGACTTAGAGATTATAAAGAAATTATTATCGCCTTTTTTTTACGGAGTGTCGGTTTTCTTACACTCACTTGTAACCCAAAACATGCTTGTCTTTTATTTATAAAAAATCGAAATATCTAAAGAAAAATACTTGTAAAATATCATCATTTCGTGTTCCTGAAAATCATATGAATAAATGAAAAACAAAAAAGCTCCTCAAACAATTATTCAATTAATTTGAAAGTTGTGGAATTTCAAAGCCTTAATTTTTGCTAAGAAAACTACAAAATAAAAATTCAAAATAAATATTTACACTCAGCTTATGAGGTTGGTAGTTGATTGATTTATCTGGCGTTACAATAAGTTGGGTCAACACAAATTAATTATTGAATTTTTTTCTTAATAGATGGCAATTGCAGCTTCCAAAAATGGAAAGCTTACTTGTTACAGCTTATGACTGCACGGTCATCCCAGGTGCCCACTTACCCTACACAGACTGGTTATCTGTGACCATATAACCAATATTCTTTAATCCTTGCCTGCGCCATAGCCCGCATGCTATTATAGTCTTTGCATTCTTCTGTTACGGTGATTTTAGTTGAAAATGAATTAAAATGGGCATTCCTTTTTTTGGGGATAATTTTTCAATTTCTAACAATAGATTATTCCTTCTCTTCTTGAGTTCTTCTCATTTTCTGTGTCTGAGGGATCTATTCCATAGAAGATTCCTGAACATACGGGAATGGTATATTGGAATTTTGCCATTCAAATATTTGGTCATAATGAGTAACAATAAAAAAAAGAAAGTGTATATATACATACATATATATATAATATATATATATATATATATATATATGTATGTATCTATATATATATATATATATATATATATATATATATATGAATAACTTGATCACGAAGTATATAAAACCTTTATTAATACTATATATATATATATATATATATATATATATTATATATATACATATGATTATAGATACATATATATATATATATATATATATATATATATATATATATATATATATATTACATAGTATACATAGATTATTATATATATATATATATATATATATATATATATATATATGACTGGTAAAAATGTTCTGTAACAACAGAATTCCATCTAATAAAAGGAGCCCATAAAAACACCAAAATGTAGAGAGAAAAGTACTATATTTCAGAGACTGCTGTCTCTCTCTTCAGGTATATGAATGAGAAAAGTTTACAGAAAAGGTGGTATTTATACCAAGAGATCCGTCCACAAGTAAGCCAATTTAGGTCACCCCCGCTGATAATCTTCCTTTAATCTTCTTAAGCGTTGGTTGAATGAACACTGCGTCGACGACATCTGAGATCCAAGCCCCTTTTGAGATGTTCATTACCTGCTTCTCTTTTATTAAGGCCGATTCCATCATTTGACTCTTGTACCGGCAGTTGCTGCTATAAATTACACGTGACATATTCCAGTTTATTTTGGCGCTTGACAAAATAATAAAGTTAGTTGAATTATGTGCATCTAATAACGTATTTTCATTCGGGGAATCATTCTACAAGCAAAAATTCGGGTGTAGTATGGGTAGTCCTTTAAGTCCTATTTTAGCCAATCTGTACATGGAATACTTTGAAACTACAGTAATAAATGCAATAAAACCCAAAAACATGCTGTGGATGAGATACGTGGATGACATACTAACATTTTGGGATAATAAGTGGGGTAATTTTAATGAATTCCTCTCAAAATTAAACGCATTAGTGCCCAGCATCAAATTTAAAGTTGAATGGGAAACAGACAACAAAATTCCTTTTCTTGATGTTTTTATAATCAGAGACACGACAGAATACAAATTTACCATATACAGAAAACCAACGTTCTCACTTTCATATATTCACTACTTTAGCTATCACGACATTACTATCAAGATAGGTGTAGCTAGCAACCTATTCTTAAGAGCCTTACGAATTTGTTCCCCAGATTTCCTGGAAAAAGAATTTGAACTAATTCGCAAGCAACTTTCATCTTTAAAGTATCCTGACCATATAATTGAGAAAGCAATTCAAAAAGCAAAAGTAATTTTCTACCGACCCCCTAAAGACAAGACCAGAGACACACCCAACAATAAAATAAAAATTCCCCACCTGGAGACGATTAAGAGAGTAACTCACACCCTTGGGAAATCCAACCCTTTTGCATTTACCTACCCAAATACCTTAGCCAAATCCCCCTGATTAACGTCCAACAAAAGACATCTCCCAAAGACTCTGGGGTATATGAGATCCCATGCCAGGACTGTGACCAATCTTACATCGGATTTACAGGTAAATCACTTTCCCAGAGATTAATACAACACAAACAGTCAGTTAGGTATGGACAACAGAACTCGGCTATTTTCAACCATATAAATGAACATAACCATAGAATAAACTGGAATATGTCACGTGTAATTTATAGCAGCAACTGCCGGTACAAGAGTCAAATGATGGAATCGGCCTTAATAAAAGAGAAGCAGGTAATGAACATCTCAAAAGGGGCTTGGATCTCAGATGTCGTCGACGCAGTGTTCATTCAACCAACGCTTAAGAAGATTAAAGGAAGATTATCAGCGGGGGTGACCTAAATTGGCTTACTTGTGGACGGATCTCTTGGTATAAATACCACCTTTTCTGTAAACTTTTCTCATTCATATACCTGAAGAGAGAGACAGCAGTCTCTGAAATATAGTACTTTTCTCTCTACATTTTGGTGTTTTTATGGGATCCTTTTATTAGATATATATATAATATATATATATATATATATATATATATATATATATAAAATACATACTCACACACACATATAATACATATATACTACATACATGAAAGCCCTGAAATATCTTATAAAATAATTCGTACTCAACAGATCTGTAGTACTCATCGCTACCAACACTACCCACAGAGTTTTAAAACTTACCAGCGGGGAAAAATATGATAAACAAAAATGGAAGTAAAAAATCTGGAAAAAAAATGTGTGAAACAGGAATCTGAGGGAAAGTCGCTGTCTCTCTTCTGGGCAGGTTACAGATCTTCTTTACAATAATAAATAATAATATAATAAAATAATATAATAATAATAATATATAATAATATAATAATAATAATAATATATATATATATATATGTTTATTATATTCATGTTATATATATATATATATATATATATATATATTTGTTGATTTTGCATACAAATTACATATTTTGTACATGTATTAAATTGTAAAATGAACTTTAAAATGTGTTTTTTTTAAATAAAAGAAGAAATTAGTCCATCCGAGGAGAGAGCATGTGCTCGCTTAGAGAGAGAGAGAGAGAGAGAGAGAGAGAGAGAGAGAGAGAGAGAGAGAGAATTTCCTTTAGAACATTCCCACCCGGTACAATAAAAACAATGACATCAGTGGATAAACACGAAGAATGACATACAATCAAATACCGCCCTCTATAGGAGGAGGCTGTACAATACCGGTGTCCACGTAGGCCTAAGGAGCCACACACCGCCCTGTAAGCTATAGGCCTAAAAGCCAACCTCCTCGTATACAGTCTAGCCTCGGTGCGCATGACGATGTAAACAGGAGACAGGTACAGTAGTAGACGTGGGCTATTTATAGAAGCCGTCCTCTTGAAGATGAAAAATAGGGGGGCGTGTCCGAGTAACTCCTGAAAGGTGGAGTAGGTATTTTCAAGACTCTAAGGAATGATTTCAGCTTTCTGATGCTCGTATCGAAATAAGAATATTAAAATATATTAACGTTTGATTAAAACGGTTTACGCTCTTTGATGCTCGTATCGAAATGTGAATATTAACATATATCAATGTATGATTAAAACGGTTTACGCTTTTTGATGCTTCTATCGAAATATGAATATTAATGTATATTAACGTATGATTAAAACGGTTTACGCTTTTTGATGCTCGTATCGAAATGTGAATATTAACATATATTAATGTATGATTAAAACGATTTACGCTTTTTGATGCTCGTATCGAGATGTGAATATTAATGCATATTAACGTATGATTAAAACGGTTTATGCTTTTTGATGCTCGTATCGAAATGTGAATATTAATATATATGATTAAAACTGTTTACGCTTTGTGATGCTCGTATCGAAATAAGAATATTAATATATTTTAACGTATGATTAAAACGGTTTACGCTTTCTGATGCTTGTATCGAAATGTGAATATTAACATATATTAATGTATGATTAAAACGGTTTACGCTTTCTGATGCTCGTATCAAAATATGAATATTAATATATATTAACGTATGATTAAAACGGTTTACATGATTTTTCCACATACGCCGTGACATTTCTAAGTCACAAACATTAAATAAACAAACGCTGTTTAATATCAAATTCGCTCAATGTAGGAGTAAATACCGAAGGGGGTTGGGGGGCGACTTCGTGCTTGATTCTGGGTTCGCTTAAGAATTTAAGCTCTTCGTGTATTAATGTTAATAATGTCCCTTCTAAATAAATAAATCCATATTCGTCTAAGCGTTTATGCTATTGTCTGAATCACACCTATGGTTAGGTCTAGCAATGTTATCTTAAGTAACCTACTCCTTGTTTACAAAATAGTTTCACGTTATATACTTTTATACCTTTACTCAGTATCCCGTAAAGGTGTAGGCCTACAAAACCAGGCCTAATTTTCTTCTCTGGTCTTCGAATTTTGTCAAAATTACAAAAAAAGAAGATATTCAAAAACAGAAATACGAAAAAAGGACAAATTACTCAAGTATCCTACTTGTTTCCGTCTTTCAGATCAATTACCCAACATCTCCATACCTTCTTTTTTTAATCGTTCAGCCCTGGACTAAACACGGACACAAGTCACGCGAGTCACATAATAGGACGCATAACGGAAGTGCTTAAAATAAATAGTTAAACAATCCTTAACTTTCTAATATTTATTTTTAACTTTCTAATATTTTATTTTACCTGGAGATGGATTATCTATAACTCATTACGAGAATGTTATACCTCTATAATTATTTTCTTACATACACCGATATTTCTATGCTATTTTGTCCGTGGTTTATTTAATCCTCTATTGATATTCTATGTAAAGTCTCCGCTTTTTTTTTTTTAAATATTGCCTACTGGCATCAAATACCATCTTATCAGTATCGACTCAATTTTCTCAATAACATCTCAACAATTCACTACAGTAACAACAAAGATACACTTTTTTCCTATCACTGCTCTTTTTCATCAATCCCTTAAAAACCTAAAAATTCTATATATATTATGACAAATTAAGGTACAATTTTTACCCTGGGTTATACTATCATCCATCCTTGACAAAACAGCCAAAAAAGAATTTTATCAATTTTTTAAGTTTCTTCATTTCATCTCGCTAGTCCAGATATAAGGAAGAATCTTTTCAACACAGAGCAGTGGTCTTCATAAGTAATTTTGTACGCTTTCAAAACACTACAAGAATTCTAAATTTCAAAACAGCATTTAAAATAGAGAAAATACATCCAAATTTTATAAGAACTAATTAATATTATCGCGTGGAAAAACCCGCATTACCTCTGCGTATGAATCAGGTATTATCTGTATCTCTAGGATTTTGCTATGGAGTTCAGTGTATAGGATCCATTACCTAATTCCAAGCTACAGAAATCTCCTTCCTGAGAATTCATTCTCAGTGCAATTCTTACAAAATACAGTATGTATTTGGTCCACTACCTACTTCCAAGCTACAGAAATATCCACTCCTGAGAGTTCGCTCTAAATGCAATTTCTTCGAAATATAATTCCAAGCTACAGTAATTTCCATTCCTGATAATTCACTCTCAATGCAATTCTATCAAAATACACTTCATAAAAAAAACTTAAAGCTACGTAGTTACAAATGGTACAAAAGACTTCATACACCTACGTAAATGCTACAGCACTTTGGTGCATCAAATCAATCAATCAATCAATCAACTCGCACGTTACGTCACGCTTTGGTGCCCTTCGTAGGGACCACCGAAATTGAGTCACGAATCGAGGTCAAATAGTCATCACGAAAAAGGTCATTTCGAAATCGAAGCCCTTCAACAAATATGAAACCGGAATCCTTTACGAGGCTCCTAAAGGATTTTGTACCACTAAGGCAATGCCTTGATGGAATCTTAAGGACGATTCTTGTTTCTTTATCAAGGTAATAAGAGTGGTTTTTATCTTACCTTGGGGAGAATTCTGGCCAGGAGAGGAATACCTTCGGGAATTTCAATGTGGGCAAGATCGACTGGAACATCACCGTTGGTGAGGCTCTCCACGTTATTCGGGATTTGGTTAGTGACCTGTTGACACACGGAAAAGATTAATAACAGAAATCTACTTAAATGAGAGAAAAAAAGTTGTCACCAATGCAAAATCATCAACCTTTTCTGGCAATAAACATTTTCTGGATTTGCAAAATCTTCTTACAGCAAGGCACTTTAAAAAAAGTTAACTTTGTTTTGTTCATAAAGCAAGATTATTTTCATTTAAAATAATCAGCTTCCTCTGGCTAAAACGAATAAAAACGACATCCACACACATACTAATCAGAATTCATTTCGCTTATACACTCTACAAAAGCTGCCTAGAAATATGGTTACCAAACTTGGGACTAACCATACACAATATAAAAATATATCTATTGCATAAGTAGTTTCTTTAGATTATTGCGTTAATAATCAGCATTGAAATTGGTTTCACACTACCAGCAACAACAATAAAAGATAAACCAATTTTGGCATCTGCAAAAAAATCCAATTTTAATCCTAAAGCTGAAAATATTTGCAAATGGGAAAAAAACCTTTCAGGGAAAAACAAATGAAGGATGATAGAGGTAAGGGGAAAACTGAAAAAAAAAGGTGACAGTCTAAAAGGAGGGAAGAGAAATAAAGAGGAAATCAAAACAAATATGACAATATAAAGAAGGAATGAGATATGAGTTCAAGAGAAAACTGAAATAAAAGATCAGAAAGTAAAAGAAGAAATGGAAACTTGTTTCAAGAGAAAAACAGAGATATAAGGGGAAAATATTAAAAGCTAAATTTGATAAACAAGACATCATGTGACAACATGAAATGAGAATTAAAAATAAATCTAAAACAGTTACAAAGTAACATGAGGTTTAAGGTGACAGTATTTTTGGAAGATTACAGAAAACAACTGATTTCAAAAATACATTGTGGTGGAGCTGGGTAAAAAAACAGGAGCCTATGGTCTTTTAGAGTTAGGGGAGACTAGGTCTCCTTAGAGAGAGAGAGAGAGAGAGAGAGAGAGAGAGAGAGAGAGACTTGGTGTGATACCTGAAACTAATTGTATATCTAAAAAATATAGGAATTTCACAAATCTCAAACAAATTTATGGAATATCCTCTTACTCCTCCAATCTTAAGTTTTCATTGATATCGATGGTGCCTTTATTAGATAGAAACAAAATCTAACAGTGGAAATAACTCTAATTTATGCTATTTATGTCAAAACAAACAATGCTCAACGATTTCCTCTAACAAGTGCATTTTAATGTAAGTTACAATAAATTTGTGTGTGTATCTATCTATCTATCTTATCTATCTATATATTATATAATATATATATATATATATATATTATATAATATATATATCAATATAATTATATATATAATATATATATGCACATATATACATATATGTTTATAAGCACTTTATATCTATTAACATTAGGTGAAAGTCCATATACATGAAAAGGTATAAATTGTAAAAGCAATGGATAATAGGTCTCTATAATTACCATCTTATATGACTGAACATAACTATGACATTGTACCTTTTTGAAACGAAGTAACACGCTATCAGCTGTTTTGTGACACAATGAAATTTTAATCTCATAAAATCAAAGTTAATTCTCGTTGGTTAAATTCTGCAGAATGAATTACGTACATGTCTTTAACTAAAATGTTCACGAAGAAATTTTACACCTCCAAGAAAATTTTACAGCTTAATCCATACTTTTAAACATTTTACATAACATTGATTCCTGTATTCACAAAAACGAAAACTTCTGTAATATTAAGAAGTATTTACAAGTGAAGTACAAGAATTCTAGTTTATAAACTATTCATGAATATTTTACCACAAATATGTACCATTATTTCATAAATCATCATAATCTAGTAAGGTCTTTATGATAATATACACACTGTACCAGCATTTAATAAAAACAAACTAACTATTATCTTGCGAACGCCTTTAAATAAATATTGAAAAAAATTCCCAATCGTACTTAAACTAACGTTGAATGTAAAAAACCAACAATTTTACATTCTTGAATTTCTAAATCCACTAGGCCAAAAAAATGACTTAAAACACAGTCGGTAGAAGTACATACAACCCGAATTTACCCAGCCACCGAATATAAAGGCCATAATATTTCTACAACAATGAATTTGATAAAGTACAAATTCAGCATAGTTTTTGAAAGATGGTTTCTCAGAGCAAATGTTTCTCTAGATTCAATATATTACATACTTATAAAAACGTGCAACTGAAAATTTTTAACAAAACTTACAAATTAACAAAAATAGTGTGTACATAAACTACAAATATGCCCAAAGTTAATAGAGAAAATAAATTCCATAAACATGTAACTATTTATGAATAACAGGCTGCAAAAAAGTTTCTGTATCATTAGATACTGACATTTGATTAAAAACTATAAAGCTTTCATCTTTTAAACCTACCTTTACCTCAAAGTTTAGAGTCTTACGCAAAACAGAACCTTTAGCTAATTATATACTGTTATTTCATACACAAACTATAAGTTTACAAATTCTTAAAGCATATTTAAATCACAAAGATACACAAAAATCTTATATACAAATCTTTATACAAACTGTATCGTTTACATTTACCGAGGAACAGGATATATATCTAAATCCCAAAAGGTAATCTTTGGTCAATTTTGCGTTCAATCACTTTGCAAAGACTGTTCTATAATCTTATCTTTTAAGTCTATTTAAATCGCAAAGCAACAAAGCCCAAGGTAGTAAAATTTTATATAAATGTAAATTTTATTTGAAAGAGAATTTGCAAAAGGAAAGCCTTGATCCAATTAGATGCAATCACTCATAAATATAATATATAATGTTAATAGATTCAAAGTTAATTTAAATATCAAAGTTGGACATTTGCCAATTACATACAACCATTTAATACAGAAAATATAGCTTTATAATATTTAAAGTCTAAATCCTATAGATGACTTAATAAAGAAACTATAATGTTATCATATCTAAAGTATAATTAAATTCGAAAGGTGGACTTATGACAACTACAGACAATCATCAACACATAAACCAACCATAATGTTATCATACCGAAGGCATATGTAAACCTCCAAATTGAACACCACCCCAGGTCATTTCAAAACCAAAAACCAAAGACCATCAATTTTAATTATACAAAATCATCTACTTAAAGTATATTAAAGCCGGTCTTAGCTATCTACATACAATTATTCAGTACAGGAACCAAACTTGTTTTCATAGTAAAGGTTTATTTAAATCACAGAATTAAAGAACATCCCAGGTCCTTTCAAGACCAGAAAATAAAAACCAGAGACCATCAATTTGAATTATGTAACCCTAATTATTTAGGGTATAAGTCCCAAAGTTGGTTTTAGCTAATTATACACATTAACTTAATACAGAAATCAACATGTTATGATATTGAGGACACATCTGAATAACAGAACTGAGGAACATCCCAAATCATTCAAAACCAAACACCACAGACCATCAATTTAAAGTATATTCAAGTCATAAAAGTGGTCTTTATTCAACTACAAACAGTTATTTCAACTACACAAACCAAAATATTATCATACTGAAGACAGCTTTCAATCAAAGAGGTGGGGAACAAGTTACTTATAAACCAAATATCAGAGACCATCTATTTAAAGTATATTTAATACTCAAAGCTCGTCTTCAACCAGCTAAATACAATAATTCAATAAACAAACCAAAATATTATCATACTGAAGGCACCTTTAAACCACAGACTTGAGGAACATCCCAGGCCATTTAAAAACTAACAATCATTCACTATCAATTTAAAGTATACAAGACCAACTATTTAAAGTATACTTAACACCCAATTTGTCTGTAGCCAAATATATGCAGTCTTGAATAAACAAACCAAAATATTATCATACCAAGGTCATACCAGGTCATCTATTCAAAACAATACAAGGCCGTCTACTTAAAATTATATTCAAAGTATATTTAAAGGACATTCAAGTCCCAAAACCATTGATACAGGAACCAAAATGTTACCATATTAAGGGCACCTCGAAACCACAGAACTGAGGAACACCCAAAGTTATTTCAAAAAACCAAACACCAAGAAGACCAGAGAACCGTCTACTTACCACACCTGGGGGTGCAACCTGCTGGATCACCTGTTGTGGAGGAGGCTGAGGTTTCTGAGCCAAAGGTGAGAGCTTCACGTCCGGAACCTGGATGGGTACCACGTCTTCGTACTGTGGGTATCGAGGAACGGAATGAGTGGGGCATTATTTTAAACGAAAGAATAACGAAGGATATAGTAGAAAATTTGACATTGTATTTTGGTACCTACGGCTAAGATAGAGTCAAACGAGTATTATTTTACTATCTAGAGTCAATTTAGCACTGTTGTTAGTTCTAGAACATAGGCATTTTTGTTAGTTTGGCCTAAGTTTTGCAAAATAACTCTACGGAAGCAAATACTTTGATACTAATTAATTTTCAAAATTATAGGTAGGTCCAAACTTCATTCATTTGTAAGTTGAGACGAAGTAAGCGAAAGTTTCATTTACCTTTTATAAGATTACTTTTATTATCAAAATACTCAGAAATTATAAGATATTACTTAACATTTTCGTCAGTATTTACTGGAGATCTAGTTTTCCCTAAATATTATATAAAACACACAATGAACTCCATAAAGTATTAATCCAATCTCAATGTTAAATTCACTAAGCAGGTAACTATATATTACACTAATTTGCTAACCCAAACATTAGCTAAAAAAACACTTTCTGTTATTCCAAACTAATAAAACATTCTTATACAACTATAAGGACTTCACATATCTGTGTATTCTGTTAAACAGATTGAATGCCATACTAATATGTTATCTAACCAAATATTAACGAGAAAAAAAACACCTGCAAATCAAAGCAAATATTGTAGCATAACTATAAGAGACATATCTATCTGCATTTTCTGAAGACCATAATCACTACACAGTCAGCGCAAAATCACTCGATATTCGTTTACTTGCTAAATAAAAAAGCCTTCACTTTAGTGAGCCCTGAGTCCTATCATGTATCATGTTACATTTCTACATTTATTTAGGTCATATATCTATTCACTGCTTTGACCACTTATTCACTAATTGCTTCATTTCATCTCTTCATTTCTCGCTTAATATCTTTTGACCTTTTCATGAAAAAAAAGTTTTATGCATTCAACTGATCACCCTTTTTTTTTTTTTAATTTCATTCTTTTTCAATCTTTGAACCGTGAATATAAGGCAACTTGCTTGACACCGATAGCCATATATTTCAGAATGAATCTTGTCAAGGGAATGCGTTAACTTCATACATTTTTCATAACTCCAAATGCTCCCTGAATCTCACTACTAATTATCTGCCACTTAAACCTACAACAGTTCCATTCGAGGCAGCATTGTGATCTTTAAGAACTCTTTTAAACCTTTTCTATAGTTTTGAACAAAAATAAAAAGTAAAATTTGTTTTCGAAAAAGCATAAATTTGAGAACCGAGTCCTGTACTTAATCTTAACATTAGAACCACTTACTTGGCATTAAAATGAAAGGACTTAACAAAAACTATTCAAAAAAACTATCATGTCTAAGAACTTTTCGAATATGTTCCGAAAACAGCGATTTCTTTAGGAAACTTCAAAAGTTGAAATATATTCACTGTCTCTTATCTCCCTGTACATCCTACGATTCACCTCGTGAACACACCTTTCTACTTAAAAAGAACTTTCAAACCTTATCGTCTGACATCCGGGAAATTTCCTGACCTGAAATCCACATTTATAAAAAAGAAAAGCTTACTCGGTAATATTAAAAAAACCAATAAATCAATCCTAAAGCAATACGCTTGAATAAATTTCTTATATATATATACATATATATATATAATATATATATATATATATATATATATATATATATATATAATATATATATATATATATATATATTATAAATATATATATATATTCTCACCTGAAAATCCACATTTATAAAAAAAGAAAATCATACTCAGTAACATTAAAAAACGAATAAATAAAATCCTAAAGCAATACGTGAATAAATTTTCTTATATAGATATAGATATATATATATATATATATATATATATATATAATATATATTTATATATGTATATATATATTTTATATTTTCTCAAACCTGCAAATCCACATTTATAAAAAAAGAAAATCTTACTCAGTAACATTAAAAACGAATAAATAATTCCTAAAGCAAAACACTTGAATAAATTTTCTTATATTTATATTATATATATATATATATATATAATTATATTATATATATTTATATATCTCAGATACACTTTCGTTTCTCCATCCTGCGTAATCCCAAATCAACTTCCTTGTCAAATCCTACGGGTATCATACTCATACACTTTGATAAATCTCTTCTATATATCTCTCTCAGATACACTTCCGTTCCTCCATCCTGTGAAACCCAGATCAACTTCCTTTTCACGTCCTACGGGTATCCTACCCTACGGGCATCCTAAGGGCAGGTGTCCTTACCACAATCTCGGTCTTCGGAACGCTGTACTTCCCCCTCGGTCTCCAGGTGTGGTGCAGAGTTCCATCCTAAGGAAAGGGTACAATCAATTAACCTCTGTTTTTCCCAGGTGAATGAAATTAGAAAAAAGAGGGGGGGGGCGCCCTCCGAAGGGGCCTCCAGCAGAGGGAACTCAGAGGGTGGCCTCCGAAGGGGTGGCCTCCGAAGGAAGGTCACTTACAAGTGGGGGGAATCTTGACAGATTAGATTTTCCACTTCCAAGGGAGTTTTATAAGATTACTCTTTCAAGAATTGAGCTACTCTATTGTATTTCTGTTACGTGGAAGACTTCTGTTCGATTTTGCTACTTTTTTGGTTTCTTGAAGAATATATACTCAGTGATGATAATAATAATAATAATAATAATAATAATAATAATAATAATAATAATAATAATAATAATAATAATAATAACAACAACCTGAGCTTTGAGCTGCCAATACTTCAGGCTACAGCGCAAATATTTTTGGCTTCTTCCTAAAAGATATATCGCAGTTATAATAACTAATAACTAATAATAATAATAATAATAATAATAATAATAATAATCAATTAATAATAACCTGAGCTTTGAGCTGCCAAGACTTCAGGCTACAGAGCAAATATTTTGGGCTTTTTCCTAAAGAATATGTATGCATTAATAATAATAATAATAATAATAATAATAATAATAATAATAATAATAATAATAATAATAATAAAATAATAATAATAATAATAATAATAAATGTGTTTTTAGCTATGAAGACTTCAGGCTACAGAGCAAAATATTTCGGAATCCTTAAGAAATAATATGAGTTCTGTGCCATGCAATTATGCAAGTCGGACTAAAAAATAAATCAATATTAATCATTTAAAAAGCTCATAAATTAGTTTGTTTTGAAGCATTAAAAGTTTAACACTCTTAAAAAAAAAAAAAGAGAGCCTCGCAATTATAAGATTAAATTTTCCCAAAATCAACCAGAAAAATATGTCAGCAGCCTATTAGCATTTCCAACCATGTGCAATTTTGTGACATCCATTCCCTTTGTAGCTTTATTTATTCAAAGAATAAGAAATCTAAAGAGACACCTATATCCTAAATCTTGAAGAGAGTTACAGCAAAAAATTAAAGCATACGAGAGAGAACGCATAAAATTGAAATGATCCTATTATTTACATTAATGATCTAATATTCAAATTATCTTATATATCTTATGTATCTTATAAGTATGCAAAACTTCAATACGCATTGTTCTTTGATCTTGTAAAGTAAAATGACAATTCTTTAGTGGACAATGACAGTTATTCCACGTTCCCGTCTTTACTGTATTTTATTTTTCTATTCTTTGACCATAAGGAGACTTTTGTTCTCTCTAATAAGTTTATTCTCTTCTAGTTATATTATATAACAGAGATTTCCTATGTGATTTTCAAAGAATATTTAAATCCCAAAGGGAATATTGAAATAATGAAACATCACTCTGATCATGTTGTTAAAAAAAAAAAAAAAAAAAAAATGTGTTCCTTTCTCGTGACAATACATCTGACCTAAATTCTGAATGGTTTCTGAAGTATCTGTGCTAAGACAGTGACCCAGAAATGAATTTAAGATACTGTAGTTGATTATAAACTGAGCTACAAAGGAAACATATAGGAAAAAAAAGTTGATTCGATTTTGTAAAATGAGCATAAAGACACAGTCAATGTCCAAGAGTTGTGTAAGATGAGAGAATACGTGGGCATAAAAGCAAAAACAAGAATATGAATAATATTTTCTTGTAGCAACAATGTATAGTGTGAAGAGAACCTTATAAAACCTTGGAATTCTTTTAAATAAGGCTTTTATTTACAATTCTGGGCTTCAGTATTAGATATTGATGTCTTTTAAGATACCATAATATGTGCTGAAATATCTCATAGATTAGATTTCGTACTTATATGTACAAATCTTCACTTGCCCATTTCCACTAAAAGTAAATTGCTCCCTTTTTCACTAAAGGCAAATTGCTAAAGAATGTTACTTTAATCTATATGTAATTCGGCGCAAGATAGGACTGAAAGTAGAAAACAAAATTGACATGGGAAGAAATTTGAAAATATGTAAAATATTTTTTTGCAATATAATTCATTAGGTTTATCTGCCCTGGAAAATACGAGAGAGGAAGCGTATAAAGGGGCATTTCACTCATTTGTATAAAACACATAATATATATATATATATATATATATATATAATATATATATATATATATAGATATATATAATATATCTTAATATATATATATATATTATATATTGATATATATATTAGATAGTATATATTTGCTATTTGGGCACATTTTCCCTCTTATGCAATTTCTACTGAAGTCAGCGGCATTGGTGTCTGCAACTATCTTCTCATCAAGACTGAATAAGTCTATACTTCTTTTTCTCTTCCGACAAGATTCTCAGGAATGAAGAAAAATAATTTGGCACTCTTTCCATTTACTTTTCCTTTCTCTGGTCGATGGACCGTTTCTCTACCTCTATAGGCAACATCTTCAAGACTGGATCATAAATCAAAATCAATTATTTCGATTACTGTACGCGGTTAAAAACCGCATATGTCGATTTATAATCCAGTCCTGATGAAACCGTCGTGAGAAGTGGGTAAACAGTCCACCAATTAAAAGTATATCTTAGTTTAACCAGACCACCACTGAGCTGATTAACAGCTCTCCCAGGGCTGGCCCGTAGGATTTAGATATTTTGACGTGGCTAGGAACCAATTGGTTACTTAGCAACGGAACCTACAGCTTATCGTGGGACCCGAACCACATCGAGAAATGAATTTCTATCATCGGAAATAAATTCCTCTGATTTCGCGTTGGCAGAGTGGGGACTTGAACCCGGACCCTGAGATCGGTAGTCGAGCACGTAACCGACTCGTCCAACGAGGAACTGTAAATGGAAAGTATTAAAGTATATATCCTGAATTATTTTCCCTGTTGCCAGAGGAGAAATAGAAGTACAGACAGACTGATTCAAAGTCTTGATAAGAATATAGTACCCGCGAATAAAGCCACTCACTTCAATAGATAAAACATATATCATATATATAATATATATATATAATATATATATATATATATCATATATATATATATAATATACAATATATAATAATATTATTTTTTAATAAATATATATTAATATTATCGTTATTTTAATTTGAGCTTTTCCCAGAGAATGGAGCAGACTTTGAGATGAAGTTGTGGTTGAATATATATATATATATATATATATATAATATATATATATATATATATATATATATATATATATATATATATATATATATTATTCAACCACAACTTCATCTCAAACTCTGCTCCATTCTCTTGGGCAAAGCTCATCTCTTTAGCAACTGTAATCACAGTCTAAAGAAAAGTAAGATATTTCAGTGTTGATATTATGGTAAATTAAAGGGTAAAAGTAATAATTCTTAAAAAATTACATATACATATTTTGGCTCATGGTTTGAGCCAGCCTCAAAAATACAAGAGATTACAGCATCAGCATGGAAATAAAAGAAAATAAAATCAGTTAAAAGCACAACCAACTTAAAAAGGGTGCCAAAAAATTGAAAAATCACTCTTCATGGAAATTAGTCAATACTGTTAGGCAGAGATTCCATATTTAGAGAAAAATTAGTTGTGTCAGGGAAACTAAGATTAGTCAAAAGATATTCAATATGATCTGAATTACAGATACTCAAGTCAGTGATCTGTAAATGGAAAAAGGTGAAAGCCCGGTTTGGAGAAAAACCTTATATATATACTTGGTTTTTTTTATCCTAATTTGATAATGTTGAGGCAGGTGTGCTGGGTAATTTTCAATGGAGAAGAGGAAATTAGAAATTTCTGTTGTTTAGTTACTATTCACAGGCTGGTCTGACCAGAAGGCTCTAAAGCTACTTATAATAAGAAGTCAATGGATAAATATCACTGTATACATCTCTACCTATCTTGGCATTTACCTATGAATGATTTTTTTATCAATAATCTTGCCTATCAGTATCACAGAAGTTTAAATTCTTTTTTTTTTTTTTAAGATTCTCAAGGTCTGTGGCCTAACTTTTACCATCTTAACTTGGAGGGGGCTCTTCTATCTTTCTCTTCTCCAGGGGCTGAATTCTGGTAAAAAAAAGAAAAAAAAAAGAAAAACGGGATGGGAAAATTCAAGTGACCTAATATCAAATACCTCGTCATAATATTCGTACTCCTCCATTTCACCCTCATATCCAGGAGGCACTTGACCATCAACCTGTTGCAGCTCAGGAACCGGTTGTGGTGAGACAAACGGTTCTGTCTGTGCAACTGGTTGTGGTTCTTCAACCGGCTTAGACTCTTCAACTGGTTGAGGTTCTACAACCGGTTGAGACGCTTCCACTGGCATTGCCTCCTCAACTGGTTTAGTTCCTGGTACCTCCGTTGCCTTTACCTCATCCTGTTCTGGAATGACCTCTTGCTCAATTTCACTGATTATCTCATGAAGCTGAGTTTTGATGTTCTCTTGGCTGATTTCCTCAGCTGCTGAAACTTCTTTGACTTCTTCTACGGGAGGTGGGGCCTCTACCACAGGGGCAGCTTCCGCAACAGGTTCAGGGGCTGCCTCAGGCTCTGGTGCAGCCTCCTCAGCAACAGGCTCTGGTTCTGGGGCTGGTTCTGGTTCTGGGGCTGCCTCTGGCTCAGGAGCAGTAGCCTCAACAACGGGTTCTGGCTCAGGAGCAGCCTCAACAACAGGTTCTACTGCAACTTCGGCCTCAGGTTCAGGGGCAGGCTCTGAGCCAGGTTCGGCTGCTGCAGGTTCAGGGACAGTCTCTGGAGGAGAAGGTTCTACTGCCGGTTCTGGAATGGGTTCTGTTTCTGGTTCTGGCTCAGGGGGTGGTGCGGGAGCAGCTTCGGGTTCGTCCGGGATAGAGTTTGCATTTTCATCTACTGGCTGGGGCTCAATAGCTGGTGCGGCTTCTTCGACCACTGTTGTTCCTTCAGCAGAAGCTGTGATGGAATGGGTTTGGCTAACTTCCTGCTGTACAACTGCCGCTCCTGACTGCTGAACCACGGATTCTACGTGGACAACCGACTCTTGCGCAGACTCCATGTGGCTCGACTCTACAGTTGTTACTGTGTGCTAACAATTGAGAAATAACATGCCGTTACTATCATTCATAGGGTTGTACATAATAGAGGCAATATTCTGCTTCTGAAATGCCCAAATGCCCGCTTCCTGGTGCGCCTGTGAGAGAAATTGAACAGAATATTGGCAAATCTAACACAAATGGACTCTTTTGAAAAGAATTTATATTTTACACTGATCAATGTAAACTCATCAACAAGACTTGCTGTGCTTGAAAGCACCAAGCAGTAAGCCGTCCATTTGTGCTTCGAAAAGATGTCGAAAGAAAGACAAAGACTTTAAAGTAGACAGAAGATGCTCTTGGGGTAGATGTGAAACAGTTGCCAAGACAATCTATAAAGAGTAGGGGAAGGATGTCGCACCAGCTTCCCCTTCGTTATTTCTGCAATGAACATGATGCAAAAGAGATGTTAATAACAACTAATATATTAATATACGACATGAATTCACAGAACAACATAATAATCTCAACATAGTCGTCATTTAGTGGCCATGTGTTATAATACAGTTCTAATGAGAAGGAAGCAATTCTCTTTAACACCAATTTTATAATTCTGTTTAGGAGATAAAAATGGAAACAAACATTTAGATGTGCTCAATTTAATAGACATTCTATTTAAATAAATATTTTAACTCTTCTACAGAACCTGAGAATGAATTTGTGGGATTAATAAACAACCTATTACCAACACACCAAAAACAAACTGATTTGCTATGATATCCTAGGCTTTGACTAAATGAAAAGACAACAAAGTAGTCAAGAAATTTTATTTTTTAGGTATCCTATTAGTATTCATATAGAGACATTCTCTTTATAACATAGTATTATTTTTTAATGACAATCTCAGATATCATACTAATAACTTGAACTTCAGTTAAGCATTATCTTGTAATAAATAATAAATATAAACCTTTCTATAAATTTTATAATATATATATATATATATATATATATATATATATATATATATATATATATATATAGTATATGATCTGCCAAGTCTGTTAACCTGATCAAAAATTAAATGCTTCATCGATTAATAAATAACCTCTGCTATTTAGTTATTTATATATATATATATATATTTAGTTTCTCATTGAAGAACTTTATCACTTTCATAGAAATAACTACCTACATAAAAAAAAATATATGGATATAAAAAAAATGGTTAACTGTTTAGTACTAGTCATCTGTCGGTCTCATATAATTACATATCCTTTGTAAAACATCGGATATAAAATATCCCTTCCTTTGAAAAATTCTTGAGCCAGCATTTTCATTACAATCTAAACTCACATCTCTAGTGCAATAGTACAATTATGCATCCAGTTGAATAGCCCAGCCCTGGCACGGTAAACTTTCGACACAACAGCAAATATATATTTTAATCCACGAAAGGTCCAATAATGCTGGCGAATCATATGAAAAGATACGGAATGTATATATATTAATGATTTTCCAATTTATAAAAAGTTCTACAGTGACCATGGTGAACATATGCAAATCCAAGTTAGTACCTTGTTCAACAAACACATCCGGACTCCAAAACATATTTGTAAAGTAAAA
>NC_061087.1:107941925-107956925 GCF_015104395.2 Macrobrachium nipponense | reverse complement strand
GGAAAATGAATGAGGCTGGAGATGAACTGGGGAGAAAGTTACTGAGGAAAATGAATGACGTATTGAGAGTGAGCAAAGTGACAGAGAAAACTGAATGACGTAGTGAGAGTGAGTAAAGTGACTGAGAGAAAAATGAATGACGTAGTGAGAGTGAGCAAAGTGACTGAGAGGAAAATGAATGACGTAGTGAGTGAGTAAAGAGACTGAGAGGAAAATGAATGACGTAGTAAGAGTGAGCAAAGTGACAGTGAGGAAAATGAATGGTGTTGAAGTGACGGTGAAGAAAAGACTGAGAGGTGAATGACTTGAGCGGAAGTGACTGTAAGGAAAAAGACTGAAGAAAATGACTATGAGGAAAAAGACTGAAAGGAATTGGATAAGGAAAATGACAGAGAGGTAGAGGACTGGACAGGAAGTGACAGTGAAAAAAAAATGACAGAGAGGTGAAGGACTGAAGAAGAAGAAGAAGCTACTTTGAGGAAAGTGACTGTAAGGTAAAGGACTAGAGGAGGAGTGCCATCAACAAAGTGGCATTCATTCCTACACTGAGAAGAAAGGTGCCAAAACTCTCCCCCTTATTGTACACAAAAGTCAAGATGAAACAAGATGTTTACCTACTGTGTCCTATCCTAAAACACCAGCCATATCTGTTGATTATGACTGAGGCTGTCACATTGACTGGTTGCTTTCTCTCTGGAATTGCATGACAACTACAGTGACAGGGGCGTGGCTTATGTCTTAGACTATGTGAAACACCTACATGCAGAGAGCAATTTCAAATACCAGGTGTGGATCAGGACCTACTCAAGATACCAGAAGTCCCATTCAACGCTTTAGAAAAAGTAATAAACTCAAAAAATTTTCCTTCCCAAAACTCGTAATTTTTCTCTCATTTTCTAAGTGAACTTGCTAATAACAGGAACTATTTTTAATGCAGTAGTTTTCCATTAAAATCTTATTAAAAAGGTAGGAATAAAGCCAGTGACTATGATCACTTCAGTATGGGGCAAACCTTTTCCAGCACTGAAACATATATAGCAACCAGGCTGTTGCCATAACATGATCCTCATAATAATGTTACAATTTTGTGTTTTTGTTAAAACATATATTTACTTGCGTGAAAATGTGTAATGGGACATTATAACATAACAGCAACGAAATATTTCCGTAGTTATAAAATGTTATTACTGACTAGATGCAATAAGACATAACCAATCATTAAGGGAAAGAGAGAGAGAGAGAGAGAGAGAGAGAGAGAGAGAGAGAGAGAGAGAGAGAGAGAGAGAGAGAACCCGGATCAACTCGCAAATCTGATCAGTAGGTCCTAGGAGATATCATTACCAGCCCTTTCAAAGGCCTTCGAAGAGACGCTTCAGGATTTATTTCTCCGAAAACACAAACAAAGAAACAAGGCGGCAGGAACGAGACTTTTTTTGGGGGGAGGTGGTCTGGGGGGGAGGGGATGGAAACGTAAACAGACGGAGTATTGTTCAGATGCGTCGGAAAACACTTCACACTTTCGTGTGTGTGTAGGGGGGGGGGGGAGGGGTTTAGGGGGGTTTATTTGTTTATTTTTATCTATAATGAGCCGGAGAATAGGGCCAAGGCCTTTCCTTAAGTCCCTGTGAAAGATTATACACATATATACATAAACATATAATGTATATGTATACAAAGATATTTATGTTTATATGTATATATAATATAGTGTATCTACATACACATGTATACTGCATATATATATATATATATCTATATATATATATATATATATATATATACATAGTATATATGTGTATATAGATACAACTATATTATATATACATATAAACATAAATAACTGTATAAATATACATTACATTTATGTATATATGTATATAATCTTTCACAGGGGGACTTGAGGAAAGGCCTTAGCTCTATTCCTTATCCCAATTGTGTGTATATATAGTACATATATATATATATATATATATATATATATATATATATATATATATATAATTGGACACGAAAACAAGAAACACAGAAACAGTGGAGAAATAACATGCATACAGGCAGTGCAATGAATTGCTTTAATCCAATAAAGTAATGTAAACGGTAAAGTAAATGAATTTCGTAACTATATTTCACTGTGATAAAGAACTATGCAATTCCATTAATGTAACATTACCCCAGTACAAAAAGATTCGATCTACATTTGGCATAATTCTTTAATGTAAACGTTAGTATAGTAATATCAGTATTATCTGAAAAACAGTACTACAGTAGTATTAGTAGTATCCAGAAGTAAAGTACATAGTTCTTTTTTCTATCTAAAGACACCGCATTTAGTATAGTAGTAGTAATGCTATATTAGGAATAGTACTTATAGTATTGGTATCCAGAAGTATAGTGCAAATAATAATGGTAAATAGTTGTGGCAGGTAATACAATGATAATGATAATAATAGTTGTAGCAGGTAAAGGTAATATAATGATAATGATAATAATAGTTGTCGCAGGCAAAGCAAATACAATGATAATGATAATAATGGTTGTAACAGGTAATGCAATGATAATGATAATAGTTGTGGCAGGTAATACAATGATAATGATAATAATAGTTGTAGCAGGTAAAGGTAATATAATGATAATGATCATAATAGTTGTAGCAGGCAAAGGTAATACAATGATAGTGATAATAACAGTTGTAACAGGTAATGCAATGATAATGATAATAGTTGTGGCAGGTAATACAATTATAATGATAAGACTTTACAATCCCAAATAAAACGAGAGAAAAAAGAGAAGAATTAAACATTAATTAAAATAATAAAAAATTATAAAACAGATCTAGGCATGTGATCTCTCCCACGTAGCACATTTTAACGACCCACTGGAAGCAATTAGGCCATTTTGGCACCGTGATTTCGAACACGGAACACGGAACAGGGAGCAGGGAACAGGGAACACCACGCCCTCGGCATCTTGCTCTTTTTCGCTCACAGGTTATTCTAGACCACGATCTGCTATGTTATGCAATGATTACGTAACAGGGGGGGTGGGGAGGGTGAGTTTTCCTTGGCTCCAAGCCTGTGTTTATAAGCAGAGAACAAAGCGCACGTCCGAACAAACTACTATATCCGATAACAATGGTGATGCTTCTTGAAGTTTTTTTTTTTTATCTGAAATATTTACGAGTGGTTGGGAAGAGCTCCTCAACATTACCCTTCTTCTTCGTTAACATATATCCACGATGACCTGCATTACTTGCTGGCAATGTTCGATAATGTTAAATGTTAAAAAGATAATGTTCGATAATGCTGAATGTTAAGATGAGGAGTTTTTAGGCGAGTTTAAGAATGTTGGAGAAAGGTTGCAGCTAAAGCTGTGTAGTATATAATGTTTTTTTTTTCTAATTGTGAAGTTTAACTTTGATTTAATTTAAATTGTAGATGTGCCTAATTCGTATTATACATTATACAGTCCATATGGATACGTACTGGACTAAATGTATACACTATCCTGTGTGTATATAACTATCTATTTAACTATCTGTATATGTGTGTGAAGTGAACTTTAATACAATCATGATAGTCATATGGGATAAAAGATGATAATTGGGCGTAAGGTTTAATTATATATATACATCATATATAATTATATATATATATATATGTGTGTGTATATGTATATATATATTATATATATATATAGAGAGAGAGAGAGAGAGAGAGAGAGAGAGAGAGAGAGAGAGAGAGAGACTTTCATTTGACACCACTTCTGAAATAATGATACTGACAGTTAATGAAACGATAATTACTTAATGCAATCAAGCAAAAGCACATTAAAATTTACACATACAAACGCCAGTTCAAGTAGCTTATACAAAGAGGGATATCGATGCATCAGGTATGCAAATATACACACAACCAAACTTATACAAACATTGCTTCGTTAACATTATCTAATGTGGTTAAGCAACGCAAAAATTACCCAGCCTATAGTTCACGGTACAGCCAATTTCTACATAACAAACTTCCTTTCATTTTCCGATCATTCAGCTGTCGTCATCACGCCTTCAAACGCTCTTCGTCATCTTCTCGGGCAAAAAAGGAATTCGTTGCAACAGGTGCAAGTGCTCCTCAATTCTCGAATATCTTCCATTCGGGAACGTGTAAAATATCAAGTGACTATAATTTCCGTCAGTTTTCTTCGATTTTTTTTTACGAGTGCTTCGTTCATCCGGCTCTTACGCGGCAACATATATGGAAGTGTTTCAAGTATGTGGATTTAGAGGGAGCATTCATACGTGCACGCAAGAACGCACGCACACGTATACACACACACACATATATCTAATCACGTGTCTATTTGATTGTATGCATCTTCTCTCTCTCTCTCTCTCTCTCTATCTTGAGAGAGAGAGAGAGAGAGAGAGAGAGAGAGAGAGAGAGAGAGAGAGATTTTAATTCATATGCATACGGCTGTTGTTCAATTCTAGATAATTATTGTAATATACATTACATATACATCATACATCTAGATAATTATTGTAATTATACATATACATACATACATATATATATATATATATATATATATATATATATATATATATATATATATATATATATATACGTATATATATATATATTATATATATATATATATATATATATATATATATTATATATATAGTATATTATATATATATATATATTATATATATATATATATATATAACTGAATCACGAAAGTTAGGAACGTGATAAATCCATAAAAATTAAAGATAAAATGCCACGAAGGAAAAATTAAACGAAGGAGTCTGCAAGATCTTTCCGGCTCAAAAGCCCTTTACTGAGCTTATTTTGCCTTCGTGGCATTTATCTTTATTATATATATATATATATATATATATATTATATATATATATAGTATGTATATATAATAATATACACACACAGGTTACAGGTTTATCATGACACGGCAAAAACAAAAATTTTGTCAACATGACCCACTTAAAACACCTTATTTTTTTTACGTTTAAGAAAAGAGATACCATTAGTCCGCTTGTCAAAGAATGTTTTGAAAAGAAACTGGAACCCAGAGGAATAAAATATGATCTAAAGTTCTGTGCCAACTGATCTCATGTAGATCGCCATTTACAGTCAGCAGCGTCTCGAAGAAGTCGCCATATTGGCACTCCCACCCAACGAAAATAATCAAAGCCACACGGCAGAGGCTTTATATACGCGCCCTGACTGGATGTCTATTACTTATTCCCATCTAAAAAGGTTATCCTAATAATCTTCCATGCTTTTAGACAGACCAACAGCGAAATTAGAGCTGTTAGACGTAATTTTCATAACAAATACGATGATAAAAGTGGACGTTTCATTTAGCCTAAGGTTGCGTTTCATTCGACTCACAATTGTAATTAAAAAGCAGGCGTTTAACTCAGCTTACAGTGGCGTTTGAGTCGACTAAGTCGCAGTCAATTCGACGCAAACATCATAACACACAATCATTCGTGATTCGTGATAAATCACGGCTTCAATACCCCTTATCGAGCGCTGCTCTTTAAATTAAGAAACCAGACATCGGTGAGATAATAAACTGGATTGGAGGGCGCTATCTAGTGTTGATCAAGCAACCGCGAATAAAGGGGGGGGGGGGGGGGGAGACAATAAATCTCCAAGTTACAGAGAGCTTCTCTGTGGTGTTTGCAAGGCGAGATATCTCGCTTCAGCGAAGCCTTCAGGGAGAGATATGCTTCACTCAAAAGACCTTCACATTATTCTTAACGTTGTTTTCGACTAATCCTCTATCTGCCTGACTGCCTGTTTGTCATTTTATAAACAATCACGATTCACACCATATTTACTGAGTCTAATTTCCCTTCACTTAATACCTTCATCCTCTTTCCAATTTAAGTCAACCTTCGACGCACGAAAGGATTATCACAAACTGGTTTTATTAAAAAAAAGAAAATAAAAATACAACTAGTAGTAGACTGTCTTTATTCTGCCTCTCGTAGCTAAATTTAGACTGATGGAAGGAATCACGCAACCATCTCTAAATTATTTGCTTTTTTAGTTTATCTGTCATTTCTGTCTGGTTTTTCTTATGATTCTTTGGGTTTTTTGGGGAGATTTCTTGGTTGGTTCATGATCATTTGTTAATATATTTCGATTACTACTACTACTACTGACTACTACTACTACTACTGCTACTATTACTACTACTACTAACAACAATAATAAGAATAATAAAGTAGTTTCACATTATGTTCCCCCTTCCGTTCACCTATGGACACTATTTCTGTATAGTGATCTTAATCAGCGAGTTTATACCAACGTGCAACCATAATTTGCTTCACAGTAACAAAACAATACAAGACATAAGAGCATCAACAGTATCCCTTCCACGTCGGGGCTAAATTAAACCAAATGACTGGGCCATATTCACTTAATCCGTAACAAGATACTCAGTTCGTCAGCTCGACCCTGGGTTTCGAAGCAATGACGTAATATGCATGCGTTTAAATAAAATAAATAAAAGGGCGGTTCCTATTTTGGCAAGTCGGTACCTTAAATATTTTCAAGGGTGTTTTTTTCTTGTGGGAAATGGTTTAAATTTTTGGACAGTAAATATATTTATTGCAAATTTCACGCTCGAAGCGTGGGCACTTCTGCGATGTAAGATTTAATTTGCGAGATTTTTTTTTTTTTGGGGGGGGGCGATTTTTAGCATTACAAAATCTAGCTTTAATCATTTAGGCAAAATACGATTTCATCCACTTCAGAATTTTCAAAAAATGAGAAATTCCTCTATCAATGTGGAATTGTATCGCAAAATGAGCTGTAGGAATTCTCTTTAACTACATGAGACAAAACGATTTTATCGGCTTTGCAACTGCCAACAAAATTCTCAAAGAATCCATCCTGCTATAAATGTAAAATTACTTCTTACTAGTTAAGAAAATAAATAATCATATCCTCTTTAGAATTGAAAAAAAAAAAAAAAAAAAAAAAAAAAAGTTTCTCATGGTTTACCAAAGTTCTATCCCACTACAAAATTAGAATGTACTTTTAACCTCACTGTGTGTGTGTGTGTGTGTCGGGGGTTGGTTGGGGTGGGGGGGAGGGAATATATAATTTTAATTTAACAACTACAGACTGAATCGTCGGTAATTTTATCAACGTACAATTCCTCGACATGACTCAAAATTACCTCAGAATTAAAGACAAATAAATCTTATATGCAATTTGAATTACACTATCCGACAAATTATCAACGTGCAGCCTAATTCACCTTTTTTTAAAAAAACATCTTGAAAGCATGTGTGGTGTTTGCCTGCCTGTTTGCTTGTTTCAAGATGTCAGTGCTTGGAATGTCACGTCGGTAGTGTTGGCAGGACTGGGTTGGCACCCAAGGCATTGTCAAAGCCGTTCCTTGCAATAATCCCGATTACAGAGATTGAAAGCATTTGCCAAAGTAACTAAAAAATGACGATGATGCACTAGCAAATATCTTTCATTTGTTTTTGTCAATTGGAATCTTTGTGTGTGTGTGTTGCAGCATCTACCATCATACTATTATTGATCGGTTATGGTTTGCGAAAATATGCAATATTGACATGCTAGTGTTTGGAGTTTTTATGTTGCAGCTGATCAACACTGTCGCGGCATTTCTTTTATTATTTTGTCAACTTGAAATCTTTACGTTATGATCCAACATTTACCATCTGTTTACTGTTGATTAGTTTTGGTTTGTGCAAATATGGAACATTGTTATGCTAAAGTTTTTTTGAGCTTTCACGTTGCAAAATTGATCACCAGCTTCCAATAAAAAGTTTTGACGTGTTTTGCTTTGTGTTACTGGTCGAGTGTTGTCTATGGTGTTCTGCTACATCAGTCATCAATAAGGTAAAAGACTTGCATTGGTTTGTTTGTGTGGTGTTTTTACGTTGCATGGAACCAGTGGTTATTCGGCAACGGGACCAACGGCTTTACGTGACTTCCAAACCACGTCGAGAGTGAACTTCTATCACCAGAAGTACACATCTCTGACTCCTCAGTGAAATGCCCGAGAATCAAACTCCTGGTCACCGAGGTGGCAGGCCAAGACCTTACCGATCACGCCGCTGAGGCGCTTAGACTTGCATTGGATTACGCTGCTCTATAAAACCCATCTATACCAAGACGGAGTTGTTTTGCATTGTGTTACGCTGTAAATGTTCTCTGTTATATTTACTGATTTGCTTTGTTTTATATCTACAAAATTAAATCGACGCTCAGATTCAGTTGTGTTGCATTGTGTTGAACTATAAACAGTGTTACTGCACTGCATTCCCCTGCAACACTGATTTTAATGACGTCAGTAACTTGTGATGCGTTGCTCTTAAAATAGATCGTTACCACAACAGATCTGGTCATTCTAAATACACCGAGTGATATATTTAACAATAAAAAAACTGCTTAAACATACCATATGGCTTCCAAAAGAGTCACGATTTCATCCAGTCTTGACTTGAGCTGACAAACAAAACGCATTCATTCCCAAACTAGTTTTTGTTAATTTATAAGATACAATGATGTAGGAGCCACATTAATTAAAATCATATATTCAAAGAGTCCAGTTAGCTAATACTGATATCGTAATTAAGTAATATTATAGGCTCATGGTACCGAGAGGCAAAAATATAATATGAAAATATGCTGAACATATTAATATATATTGTTAGAATAATGATCAGGAATATCCATACATTATCAAGAAAGTTCAAAGTATATAAACAAATAAACAAAACTAAGCACATAAATCGTTAGGATTAGAATTCTGATAATTTTATAAATTAACTTTTTACAACAAAAATGAAAAAATATTCCAAAAATTATGTAATGAATCCCATGGACTTATTTACTTTATTCAGCGATTTAAAAAAAAAAAAACTTAAAAATTGATACTTCTAGTCTATTATTTTTATTTATTCAATTTTCTTTCTTTCTTTTTTTTGCGTGTAATGACTGTTTGCGATTCTGTCATGCTGACAGATCCTCTCATGAGATCAGGAAATCTATATCTACCTCCTTGTTTCCCGCATAATAAGATCTTAATTAGCGTTAGTGATAGACCTGACATCCAAATAAAAGTGAAATTAAGTCTTATTTTATACTGTTATGTTACTGCTTAATAAAAAGGAAATAATAATAATAAACTAGACAATTTTAATCTGAGTTTCATCTGTCAGATCGGTATTCTGTCTCGTTAAATAAACAATCTTGATTACGGTGATAAAGGATTGTTATAGTGAATAAAAATATTTATTACGGTAATAAAGATTCTTTTACACAGTAGGTAAAAATACTCATGGCAATAAACTCTAGTATCCAGTAAATAAAAATCTCAAACGGGGAAATAAAGATTTTTATACAATAAATAGAAATCTTAATTAGCCTAATAAATACTTTTCTGCAAACAGTCAATAAAAGCCCTTGTTACGGTAATAAAGATTCTTTCATAAAGTAAATACAAAAGTCTTAATTACGGATAACATTTTTCAAATGCACGATAATAAAGATTAAGAAAAAATATATATATCTTTTTTAAACAACACGAACCCAAAACCAACTCTCTGTAGAACCCAAACAACTCTCTCTCTCTCTCTCTCTCTCTCTCTCTCTCTCTCTCTCTCTCTCTCTCTCTCAGTGTTCTGACTTACTTGACCGCCGTCAAAAGCCACACGGCCGAAAATGCCGGTAATTCCCCAGTGGATTTTTTTGGAGGAACTCTAGGGAACTGGGTAATCCTACAAGATCTAAGGGGGCTATGAGGGGGGGAAACTGTCAGGTCCGTACGTGTATTTTTCAAGGGCGTGTGATACATACGCATGTAATTGCGTACATACAGTTGACCACTAGAGTGCCAATTTAAATGAGCTGGACCACTAGAGTGCCAATTTAAATTAAATACGTTACAAAACAAACAGATAAATATCAACAAAAACAGCGGAAATTTTAAAGATGGGTAAACAGATAAACACAAACAAAAAAGGACCGACAAGAAGTTACAAAAAACAAACAGATAAATATCAAGTAGAGACAAACCTTACAATTGAAATGTGGGCAAAGAGATAAATACCCAGCCGCAGTGAAAAAAAAAAAGTACTTACTTTTTATTCAAACGACAAAACCTCTCGCTAATCCACATAAACGATAAGTTTGCGTTGCTAATCTTGGAAAGACACAAAACGTCCCCCAACCCTCTCCCACCACGTTAACCCCCCGCGCCCCTTTGACTCATAATACGACATGACACTCAAGACATGTTTTTGTCTCCGGTAACCTAACACCCACCAACCTTATTCTTCTTCTGGCGGTTCGTCTCCGGGCACTGCATACTTGTGACACCAAGTCATCGTTTAAATGCCCATCTTAATTTCTGACCTCTTGCATTCTAACCCCCTTGACCCTATGGGTGGCTATTTGGGTGATGGGGCCATCTTGGTTTCTGACCTGGCCGTGCTGGTGGTCGAAATGGCTCATGTCTGTTATGTTCATCTGTAATATTGTTCGCTCTCTCTCTCTCTCTCTCTCTCTCTCTCTCTCTCTCTCTCTCTCTCTCTCTCTATAGATACAGCCAGTACATCTCATTGTGGGAACTTCTTTACATACAACATAATATGACACATGGAACAAACTGCCACCAGAAGTTGTAAACAGCAGCAGTGTGGAAGAGTTTAAAAGAAAGCTAGAGAAAATCATGAGGACACCGTGAATGAACTGTAAAATCTGCTCCTAGAGATAAGTGAGCACACGGTGTCTCCCTTTAGGATGCACTAACAAGTCTTCGAGACATCCTAATTCTTGTAACTCTGAAGAACCTGTACAACAATTAAGGCATCTACAGATACAGAAGTTAATTCCATTGCGCATAATGTCATTCTAGCTTTTGTTGTCCTTGTGGTCTTTGTTTAGGTACCAAATACCCAATGGGATTCCCTAGCAAGGAACCACTTTACCCAGGAGGATGGACTGATGTAGTGAATGACGTCACCACGTAAAGACTGAAGAAATTAACTGGCGATGTTAGCAAAAAAAAAACGTTTTCTTATGTGTTCCTTTATTTCCATGTGTTTTTGCTTTTGAATTCTTACTACATTTACTCGCTTTCTTATTTTGGTTTTTCTTATTTATCTCATCTTGATTACGCTTCCTTAACTCTGTTTGATACGGTTTTCAAAATGCATTGCCTCTATTTCTGTAACCTAGACAGCTGTACATTTATGTATTCATTACATATGTCTGTAAAAATATATAGATATATAATATATACATACATATATAATATATATATACACTTATATATATGTATATATATATATATGTATATATATATATATATATATATATATATGATATAATTTAATGTCCACTTAATGTTATATTAATATTATTATATAAATAAAGTATATCTATATACATATATATATATATATACATATATATATATATATATATATAGATATATGTGTGTGTGTGTGTGTGTGTGTGTGTGTGTGTAATTTCTTTATTGCATCTCTATTGTGCTCTCACCTTTCACCTTTCCTCACAGAAATCCAATGGCCTTTCGTATACTTGTATATTTAGATTAATAATAATAAAAAAAACAATAATAACCAATTATTTTCTTCGCAGAATCGCGGCGCCAGATAACTTGGTATAAAAAAATTCAGTCGCGGAGTTATTGTAGGTAACAGAAATTTACATCGAAAGAAGAATCTGCAATTGTTCTAAGGTTGAAGGAAATTCTATGTACAGGAATAACGAGGCAGTTATTCATTGTCTTATAATGAATGTTTTTTTATATGTGCTGGGTAAGATAAGTCCATATTTAGGGCAAATGAGAAATAAAGCAACTGATAAAATTGAATATCTAAATCCAGCTGCGAAAAGGAATAATCCTTGGATAGTACCTAAATAAAATTTTAGATTAAGCAATAAAATTTGGGTAAAACCGAAAAAAATTCGGATTATGTAAAAAAAATTGATAATTGTTATATAAGATAAATATTTAAGGATAAAACTTGATCAATACCTGAAGAAACCTTATATTATGTGAAAAAAAGTAACAATGAAGCATATAAAAAAAATTATGACAAAAACTGAAGAAAAAAGTAAAATTCCAACCAAAATTTGAAAAAAAAAGAAAAATAAAATACTATGACATAATCTTGAAGAATCCCTAAAAAAAACCTAAGAGCGAACCTCGGAAACAAAAAAATAAATAAATAAAAAAAAATCGATATAAAAAAAACCTAATCTTCAAAACACGTAAGTGTTTTCCGAAGCAGAAAGTTAATTTGTCGATGGAATGCAAATAAAAAATAAAATAGATGCATGCACACTCCTATCACGAGCTGAAACAAAGCTGTGACACCTGAAGAGGAGCCTGAGAGAGAAAAAAAAACGGCAGTTTAAACACAGCTGCTGTGACACAGCCCCGCTGCTGCAAGTGGGCGGGATATATTTATTGGGCTATTACCTTCTCTCTCTCTCTCTCTCCTTTTTATTTAGGGTATTTTTATTTTATTTTATTACCTTTAATTCAGAATGTACTGTGAAGATAGCGTCCCCGGAACCGAGTTCAGTTTTAAACACCACGAACTTTTTCTCCACACTAATGTATACGTACTATATATATATATATATATACACTAATGATATTTTTCAAACAATCAAAATACAACATTTATCGCATTGATTATTTATTTTTGTCTGCTTCTCTGTCAAAGTCTGCTATACATATTTCAATATTCTTCTTTTATCTCAAACGGCTGGGAAAAACTACTTTATTCTTTAAAAACTTACTTAAAAAATATTTTTAAAAACTTTCCTAATCTCTTATTCACTATACCCTGGGCATAAATGATTCCGATATCAAATGGCATTTATGGTTTAATGTTTATAAATGTGAAAAAATTCACTCGATTATATGACAAATACTCGGCAATATTGCTAAGTAGGTACATTGCCTTAGGACTGAATTTAAAAGAACGTATGCCCATTGTGAATAATAATAATAATAATAATAATAATGATCTCATTTTGCTTACATTACCAGAGATCTCTCTCGACGATTCCTTGTTGATGTGAAATCAAATAAACATCTTCCGTTCTCTAGAAGCCACCAACGGCGCCCCCCCCCCCCTCTCTCTCATCTCTCTCTCTCTCTCTCTCTCTCTCTCTCTCTCATCCGGTCTTCCTCTTTCTCTCCTACCTCCTCTCTCACTCTCTCTCTCTCTCTCCCCGTCTTCCTCTTTCTCTCCTACCACCTCTCTCTCTCTCTCTCTCTCTCTCACAACATCGTCTCTCTCTCTCTCTCTCTCTCTCTCCCCGTCTTCCTCTTTCTCTCCTACCACCTCTCTCACTCTCACTCTCTCTCTCTCTCTCTCTCCGTCTTCCTCTTTCTCTCCTATCTCCTCTCTCACTCTCTCTCTCTCTCTCCTCCGTCTTCCTCTTTCTCTCCTACCTCCTCTCTCACTCTTTCTCTCTCTCCACGTCTTCCTCTTTCTCTCCTATCACCTCTCTCAATCTCTCTCTCTCTCTCTCCCTGTCTTACTCTTTCTCTCCTACCTCCTCTCTCACTCTCTCTCAATCTCGCTCTCAAACAACCGGTCTTTTCCCTCTCTCTCTCCTCCACACCCGTATTACTCTCTCTCTCTCTCTCTCTCTCTCTCTCTCTCTCTCTCTCTCGTAAAAAAATAAAAACAAATCGAGAGCAAAAAGGAACTAGTCAACATTTACACTTTTACCTACGATTCGCAGGTGAACCTGACGTAGAGCTATTCACATTCAATATAAATTGTAAACAAATGAGGAATAAGTTCGTAAATCATCTACAAAAAATAAATGAGGAATAAGTTCGTAAATCATCTACAAAAGAGGCCATGAGCTATACGCCGATTAGCATACACTAATAAGAAAAAGATTCTGTATTTACATATCATACAGTCATTCATTGCCGGTGTCTGTAAATCATTCTTTTTCGTTTCTCTCCATTTTCACATTTATTTTCAATCCCTCTTCCTATTTGTCTATTTTAATGCCCATTATCAAAGCTGGGTACTTTTGGGTATTACATATATACAATCAGCTTCGTCTTTCACGCAATTGTATATTTAATTATTAACTTTCACTTACAGGAACGTATACAAGTGAAGAAACAAGCGCAATACAGTTTGCTGTACAACGTATAATCAAGGCCACCGAGAACAGATCTATAATATCTTACGGTTGTCTCGGTATAATGCTGTATTAGCCGCGGCCCATAAAACTCTCAGCCGGTCGTGGTGGCCTGTGTGTTTGCTTGCGGAGCCAGAGACGCGCTTATGGCTAACTTTAATCAGGAGTCAGTTCTCGCACCCACACACGCACAGCCCCCCCCCCCCCCCACCTTGAATTGCTGAAAAAAAGAAAAAAACTGAAATGCAAAGTTGTATCTGAACTAGAGTCTATTGAAACGTTGCCACTTCATTAGAAAAGCACTGCTGTAGCAATAATAATAATAATAATAATAATACAATAATAATAATAATAATAATAATTAATTAACTATTATTATTATTATTATTACTATTATTATATTATTATTATTATTATTATTATTATTATGATATTCCTAAAGGGGTGCAGCTGCCTATGAATAATTAACGCAAAATATATTTTTAAGTAAGAATATTATTTTTTTCTGCAAAAAATAGAAATAAAATAAAATAAATAAATAAAAATAAATAAATAAATAAATAAATATACTAATTAATAATAATAATAATATAATATTATTATTAATATTAATAATAATTATTATTATTAGCATTATTATTATTGTAGTGTCATTTATTTCATTTTTTTTGGCAGAAAAAAAACAGCGTATAGAAACACCTATTTTGCTTTTAATTATTCATAATCATCTGCGCACCCATTAAGAACCACAGGGTCAGAGGGCTGCAATTCG
>NC_061087.1:107934425-107939425 GCF_015104395.2 Macrobrachium nipponense | reverse complement strand
TAACTAAAAATACATTAAGTATATATTAACGCAAGTCATATAATGACTTGCGCCATTATATGAGATTTTCATAATATTATTATATATAATAATAATATGGGTCGTCTAGTCAACATAAGATTGCTGTGCAAGATAACTACTTTTTCCTTTGTACAAAATGAATGTGTGGACGATAATATGAAAAGAAATTTAAACAGAAGAAACAGAAAACCACTCATATTGTGAATTAGAAGAGAAAGACAAAACTATTATAAAAACTCGTATAATTCTTTATCAACAGTGTCGAAACCACTTTCCAACTTCAGTTATTTACAAACAAAGCTCTCTACCCCAGACATCCTTTCAGATATCACAAACAAAACAAAGGAATCGTAGGAAATAGCTTCTTTGCTTGGCGTGAAGAGGACTATTGAAGTGTCTTTAGTTAATATACGAGTATATCCAGTCACCACATACATACACACACACACACACAAGCTGGAAAATACACACACACGAGCCAGTACATCCCTAGTTTGTTTGTTCTTATTATAATTAAACGATTGTTTATGTTTGTGACACTTTTATAATGCACATACAGTCACATACGTACCACATATAACACTACACACATATAAACAGGCGAGAACGTTTATAGAAACAGTAATATATTATGTTTATTTCTATAATAATTAAATGTTTGTTCATGCTGGTGATATGTTTAGTATTCAAGCACATTAACCTACTTACTGCATACAAAATTATACACATAAATACATACATACACACGCAGGAACATACTGAAAAATCAGTAGATTTCTATTATGTTTATCCTTATTTTTATTGAAATTAAATGCTTGTTTATGCTTGTGACACGATTAGCATGCAGGCACATTCACCTAAATACTACATACAAAACATACATACAAACAGTACATACTCATTTTATTTATTTTACTTGTTAAAAAAAACTGTCTATGCTTGTGATATATTTAACATGGGAGGCCTTTCACCAACATACCACATACAAAAGAATGCAGAAACATAAACACAAACAGTACAATACAATTACATATTTGTTTATAATTTTCGTATGAATGAAATGGTCACTAATGCTTATGATATTTTTAACATACAAGCACACACGCCCACTTACCACAAATAAAAGCACAAACACATATATATATACACATATACAGGAACATACATACAAACAATAGTACATTCCCATTTTATGCATTTATATTTTGGGTAGAATGAAATTTAAGGCTATGCTAACAATATATTTAACATAAAAGCAGAAAATCGCCTATTTACCGCATATAAAAGCACAAACATATACACACACACATACAAGATCATACATACAAACAGTATATCACATCAATTATATTTATCTATATTTTTGGTAAGAATGAAATTTTTGCTTATGTTAATATTTAACATAAAAGCACAAACGCCTACTTAGCGCATATAAAATCACAAACAAACGAACAAACACATACACACACACAAACACTTGCTTGCAGACAGTATGACCCGTTGTTATGACTGCAGGGGAGGGGGGGGGGGGGGGGCGATTTAATGAGTCGAAGCGCGCATGCGCTAATATGGCATGTACACAAGACCCGGAAATATTACTGAGCTTATGAAAAACGTCATTGTGTCTTGATCACACTTATCTAGTTACATGCTTATTTCGGTTTTAAAGCCAGTGACTTGACAGCATTTGCTTGACAAGGCTCTGCAACAGTTGGGTGCGGTAGTTCACTGAATAATAATAATAATAAATTATTATTTAATTCATGATATATTCACTTCAAAACTCAAAACCTTTTTATAAATATATAAAATTCAAATCTGTTTGTTATTATTATTATTATTATTATTATTATTATTATTATTATTATTATTATTATTATTATTATTATTATTATTATTTAACTGATATCTTCACTTTACAATCACAACAAATCTTATTAATGCTTTGAATAATACATAAGAGTCAAATCCTGTTGTTGTTATTATTATTATTATTATTATTATTATTATTATTATTATTATTATTATTATTATTATTATTATTATTAGCAAACTTACCCATCTACGATGGGTGATAAAATACGGGTGCAGAAGTGAAAAATGTATATGTAGTATTTGTTCAGCAATATTAAAATAAGGGCGATTTTTATACATACCTACTACAGAACCTCTTTGTACACAATATTATCAGTTTGTCCACAACTTAATTTCAAGTTGGCAGAGTCAGTTGCTCTGCTCATCGCCACATACAGTTGGCCATGCGTGAACATGGGTGACGGCAGAAAACACACCCAACACGATCCAAAGTCTGGCCCTGCGACTTGTTTGCAGTGAATGAGAAGGCCAGGTTGATGGGAAACTACGTACGCCGTAACTGGAACGGAAACTGATTGTCCGAAGGCATCAGAGGAATCCGGGGGATGAACACACGTTTGCCGGTGTGAGGGCCCGTTGCTATCACTGCTTCGATGACGTGGGAGTTTAGCTCCATAACGGTGTACCTCGTTCCGTTGCAATGTGCATTGGTAGGATCGAAATTCCGAAGCAACATTACCGGGCAGTACTTCTTCAACGTTATTTTGTGCACTGGCAGTCCCGATGGATTTAAGTTATTCAAAAAATCTTGCGGATATTGATGATAATTTTCATCTTCTATTGTGTCCGAGCTGAAATATTCGCGACTTTCTCCGGGGAAGTTGTACAAAAATTATGTATGAAAATTCGTAAAGTAACTAAGTCTACGGGAACAACCGGCCTCGTTTCACGGCCAGAAACAGCTCCGTTTCAGGGAATCCCTTCTCACCCCCACCCCTTACAAAGGAGGGAGGTAGGTTGGATGAAACCCCATTACAAACCATCTTAGAAGTCCCCACTATGACCCTGCCAAGTTTCATGCCCATCTGACCAGCCGTTTGGCCGTGATTGAATGACAGACAGACAGAGACAGACATTACGCCCATTATAGTATGATTATCATAATTATTATAGGCAATTTCCAATTACTTTCAACAACGAAAAAGTAAACGCCTTTACTACTAATACTACATCTTATCATCATCATCATCATCATTATTATTATTATTATTATTATTATTATTATTATTATTATTAGTATTATTATTATTATAAGGAGGATGCTGAAAGATACGTTCGTCAAATGTATATTTTGGAAAATTCCTCTTTGACGAAATTTCTCCATTTACTTTTGTCTTTTTACCTCTCAAAAAAAGTTTGAATGTTTGGTTGAACATTTTTTTTTTTATTCATTAATTCGTTGGTTTGGTGTCACGAAATTTCTAATGTACAGTTCTCACTGAATTGTACTAAACTGAAGCTTCAGGATACGTATATACGCTGCACAGATCAATATTAAGGCAAAGCGGGTAGATGCAAGTTAATACAACTGACAACTCTCTCTCTCTCTCTCTCTCTTCTCTCTCTCTCTCTTCTTCTCCTATATATAATATATATATATATATATATATATTACATTATTATATATATGTTTATATATATAATATATGACTGCATATATACACACACACACACACACACACATATATATTATATATATATATATATATATATATATATATATATATGTTTATATATATAATATATGATTGCATATATATACACACACACACACACACACACACACACACATATATATATATATATATATATATATATATATATATATCTATATATATATATATAGAATCAGAGGAAGACGGACGAAAACCACACATCACCAGGCTGTCTTTTTATTTTTATTATTTTGCCGACGTTTCGTAATTATTTAAAGAATTACATCTTCTGGGCTGCACATAAGAAAAGATAAAAACATAAAAAAACAGTTAAAAGTATAGTCTAAAACCTACATTGACAACAAAGATTTTAGTGTCATCGGTCATACTGCCAAACCACAAGAGTTAACAGTCCTTGAGTCGTTGTTTATAAAACAACTTGTACCATCGTTAAACACCCATACATCTGCGAGTTAATTGTATTTAGCTAAGTTCGTACTATGGTGGTTTCCTTCCATTCAGTTCCTTGCTGTCTCACCTCTAGGTTGGTTGTGTTTTTATTCTTATTTATTTCATTTTTACTCTGTATTTTAAATGAACTTTTAGACTATACTTTTAACTGTTTTTCATGCTTTTTTATCTTTTCTTATGTGCAGCCCTGATGTAATTCTGTAAATAATTACAAAACGTCGGCAAAATAATAAAAATAAAAGACAGCTTAGTGATGTGTGGTTTTCGTCTGTCTTCCTCTGATTATATATACATATATATATATATATATATATATATATATATTATATATATATACCTATATATAATATATGTATACATGTTTGTATTTATTTTACACGCACACACATAAATATACATATATATAAATAACAGATAATTTTCAAGTCTACCTATTTTTAAGACAATTGTTCTACCGACCCCCTTAAATAATAATAATAATAATAATAATAATAATAATAATAATAATAATAATAATAATAATAATGTTTTATTATTATTATTATTTGTTCGCCATCAAATATCTCTCATCAAAGATTGAGACAAGACAAAGTCAGAGGAGTTGAATAGCTAAATGGGTAGATAAAATTTAATGCTAAGGCAGCTAAAGGCAAAAAGGAAGCTAGAGAGAGCCTGCAGGACCATTTACAGTGAGCCATGCAGTTAACAATATGCATAACCAAACCCCTCCCCCCCCCCACAAGTCATATATCTCTCTCCACCCACCACCCATCCCACCCACAACAAAACTCATCCACCAAGTAAACCCAATAAGGCTTTATTTCCTCTCGTCTGGCTCTCTACTCTGGTTTTTCCTTACTTCCTCTTCCTACTCTCTCTCTCTCTCTCTCTCTCTCTCTCTCTCTCTCTCTCTCTCTTGATACAATCTAATAAATGTTTTCATCTTTCTATAATAGCTGTTTCACAATCTACTTAGTG
>NC_061087.1:107914425-107929425 GCF_015104395.2 Macrobrachium nipponense | reverse complement strand
GATCATCCACCCTCCAATCATCAAACACACCAAATTGCAGCCCTCTAGCCCCAGTAGTTTTCATCTTATTTAAAGGTAAAGATAGTCGCGATCGTGCGTCTGGCACCGCTATAGCCGCCAACAACACGGGGCACCACTAAGACGTGGCTGAATGTTTCATGGGCCGCGTCTGAGAGTTTCATACAGCATTATACGCTGTACAGAAAACTCAATTGCACCGAAGGAACTTCGGAGCGGGTTTTTTTTATTATTATTGTTTCTCTCTCCAGATATTTAGCACAAAATAAGCCACAGGATAATAATTATGATCTCGATATACTGGAATTCATAATCAGCGCTCTATGTGACTGGTTCTTCACTTCCAGTCGGTGACTTGTTTTCAACCTATTACATGTATGCGACAAGGTGTCAGTGTGTTAATAACATGTTGTACTGTGGGCAGAAGAACCTTCGTAGTGTACTGACATACCCAATGAACGGGATCACACAACGGTATAGAAAATATCGATAAAATAAATTATTTAAACTTCTTTTCCTATGATGACCTAAGCTATCACCCAGACTGGCGTCGAAGCACAGGTTACAAATATACATGACGCATCATTTTGCTGCATAGAAACAATTGTGGTGAATCTATCGGGAAACAAGAGACACTGACTAAAGCGCACACCAGATGGGAATTTGCAATTTGAACTGTTACAATTATGACATTAAAAAAAACCTTGGGTCTCTAATTTACAGCCATTTCGGTTGACTGATTGTTTTGGTGCACGAAACGTAGCGCTTTCTAAGGCACTGTCACTGTCTTAGGTGTAAAATTGTGACTTCTTTGGGTGATTATGATTTTCATTCTTGAATTCCTTTCTTTTCCGTGTTTGGTCACAATGATCTGTACCCTTATTTCTTGAACTATTTCTATGGCTACTTTCGCCTCATTGTTTCTACCCGTTTTACGAATTCCTTTCCTGCAATACGACAAACTCCAACTTTTACTTTTGAAGACTTTCGGGAAAGTAGCGAAGTAAACCACTAGAAAATCAACAACCCACACTGACCATCACGCTCGTCCTCTAGAGATACTAGCTCATAGCGCCAGGGCACAAAATGCCCAAGACCTATCTCATGCGTCCTGTCTACCACAGGTGAGTGTCACTGGGCACCCCCATAAATGCCCTAAAATGTAATAGGTGTGGCACTCAAACCCCTTCACTGACACGAGTCAGCCATCACTCTGTTCTTTGCTAGAGAGAGAGAGAGAGAGAGAGAGAGAGAGAGAGAGACTAGATCCAAAGACTGGTCGTGACGAAAAAAGATTACGAATGATTCTCGTTGATTACGATATTTTTTATCTTCGAGCATAACCAAATGCTTAAAGAAGTAATGACAGCTATCACGTCATAAGAGCATTGGTAGTGGTAGTGGTAGTGGTGGTGGCGGTAGGGGGTGGGGGGACAATGTTCTCACACGTTGCTCGTTATTGCCTTCATATTTCTGCCTTGAAATTTTTCTTCAATGTTCACATATTACAAAGAATCGTGGAGAGAGAGAGAGAGAGAGAGAGAGAGAGAGAGAGAGCAAAAAGTAGCATACAAAGTGTTTATATCGTCTTCTTACAATGACTAGAAAGGTTATGAGAGAGAGAGAGAGAGAGAGAGAGAGAGAGAGAGAGAGAGAGAGAGAGTTGCTCTAACTTGACAATCGCTGGACGGTGTCTTAACAAAAAAATTGCCCAGGGTATTCTTTTAAAAATCTAACCTCTATCAGCATTTCACTCTTTCTAGATTCTAGAACAATGTATTACCAACAAAAAGGAATAATACTAATTACTAAGCTTTCCCTTTATGAGGATAATCAACTCGTTATGAAACGGAATACTGACAGTCGAAGATTCTAGAAAGAGCTGCTTTTGTCTCTCATCGGATAGAAATGCTTCTGTGGACTTCGTCCAAAAGAGTATATAACATCGACAGATTTAAACGGTCACCTAAGAATAAAAGCAGTTTACATCTTTATGTTAATTATTATAATCAATTTTTACTTTCGACAAAGTGCCTCAGCATTAACATTACTGTCAAACTGTTGACTTACCTAGAAATGAATATAATTTTTCAAGACTACTTCAAATACTATATGAAATTTTATCACTCTCTCTCTGTCTCTCTCTCTCTCTCTCTGAGGAATTTCACATTTTTATAATTACCTGATATATATACTATGTGCGTGTGAGTGTCTGTGTGTTTGAATGTATGCACGCACACACATGCATACACACACACACATACACACACACGCACACACACACACACACACACACACACATATATATATATATAATTATATATATATATATATATATAATATATATATATAATATATATGTGTGTGTGTGTGTGTGTGTGTGTATATATATATTTATATATATATATATATATATATATATATATATATATATATTATATATATATATACATATATATATATATATATATATATATATATATATATATATATATATTATATAACTGTAATTGCTTTGACACATTTTTCTCACTGAATATTCATTTCAGGAGAGAGAGAGAGAGAGAGAGAGAGAGAGAGAGAAGGCATCTTCTTCAAAGCAGACTCTGCGAACAAGAGGGGTATCACCCTCTGGGTTAACCCCGCTCCCCCTAGAGCAAATCCTACTTGAGCCTTGCTATTCTTTGAAAACAAAAGATAGAATCTGTGTGTTGTAATATGGGCAAGCAATAAAATTATCATAAGATCATCCCAACATTAACGGCCCTTGGCAAGTACACTGTTGGAGATTAAAACTTGTGAAACATGTGACTTTAAAGATAGAGAAAGCAAAGATAATGAAAATAAAGGTTCGCGTGGGCGTGATATTCAGGTGGCTTTATAATTAAAAGTAAACATTGCTTACAAAACAAAAGTATCGCGTTGAGGAAATGCATTAATCTTCTCTCTCTCTCTCTCTCTCTCTCTCTCTCTCTCTCTCTCTCTCTCTCTCTCTCTCTCTCTATTTAAAATGCATTTTAGCAATTTTGAATGGATGTGTGCTATTTCTAAGTAAGATATAGCATCACCCATTTCATTCATCCAACAGTTCGAAAATATAAAAGATTACAATATACTTCTGCCCGTCCATAAAAGATTACAATATACTTCTGCTTCCTTCACTTCTCATAAAAGATTACAATATACTTCTGCTTCCTTCCCATCCCATAAAAGATTACCATATACATATGCTTCCTTCCCGTCCCATAAAAGATTGCAATATACTTCAGCTTTCTTCCCTTCCCATAAAAGATTACAATATACTTCAGCTTTCTTCCTATTCCATTCAAGATTACAATATACTTCTGCTTCCTTCCCATCCCATAAAAGATTACAACACTACTTCTGCTTCCTTCCCATCCCATGAAAGATTACAATATACTTCTGCTTCCTTCCCATCCCATAAAAGATTACAATATACTTCTGCTTCCTTCCCATCCCATAAAAGATTACAATATACTTCTGCTTCCTTCCCTTCCCATAAAAGATTACAATATACTTCTGCTTCCTTCCCTTCCCATAAAAGATTACAATATACTTCTGCTTCCTTCAATCCCATAAAAGATGACAAATATATTTCTGCTTCCTTCCCATCCCATAAAAGAGTACAATATACTTCCGCTTCCTCCCTTCCCATTAAAAGATTACAAACACTAATTCTGCTCTCTTCCCTTCCCATTAGAGATTACCAATATACTCTGCTTCCTGTTGCCCATCCCATTAAAAGATTACAATGTACTTCTGCTTCCTTCCCTTCCCATAAAAGATATAATAATTAACTTCTGCTTCCTTTCCCTTCCATTAAAAGGATTACATATACTTCTGACTTCCTTCACATCCCATAAAAGATTACAACCTATACTTTCTGCTTTCCTTTCCATCCCATAAAAGATTACAAGTGTACTTTCGCTTCCTTCCCCTTCCCATAAAAGATTATAAATATTACTTCTGCTTCCTCCCTTCCCATAAAAGATTACAAGTATAACTTCTGCTCCTTCCCTTCCCATAAAAAGATTACAATGTTACTTCCCGCCTTTCATTCCTTCCCATATAAGATTATAATTACTTCTGCTTCCTTCCCTTCCCTAAGAGATTAACATATACTTCTGCTTCCTTTCCCTCCCATAAAAAGATAACAACACTAACTTCTCGCTTCCTGCCTCCCATAAAACGCATTACAATATACTTCTGCTTCCTTCCCATCCATAAAAGTCTATACTTCTGCTTCCTTCCCATCGCCATGAAAGTTACAAGTTATACCTTCATGAGCTTTCGAGCGTCTCTTCCTCTTCGCTCCTGCATACATATCTGACACCAAACATCGTGCACGAGTATTACCTCGAATCATCCTACTTCAGCTCGACCTTGCCCTTCCCATTGCAAAAGATCTCATACAACACTACTTCTGCTCCGTTCAATCATGCTCGCGACTACGTAGAGCGATACATGAACAAATCCTATATTCTGTTGCTGGCTTCAGCTCCCATTCCCCATAAAATAGATCACATGCTACAATATACATCTGCTTCCTTCCCTTCCCATAAAAAAGAATTACAATGTATCTTCCCGGCTTTCCTTCCCTTCCCATAAAAGATTACAATGTACTTCCGCTTCCTTCCCTTCCCATATAAGAATTATAATATACTTCTGCTTCCTTCCCTTCCATAAGAGATTATCCAATATACTTTCTGCTTCTTTCCCTTCCATAAAAGATTAACACACTCTTCATGCTTCCTGCCCCTTCCCATAAAAAGATTACAATTACTTCTGCTTCCTTCCCATCCCATAAAAAGATCGTACAATATACTTCTGCTTCCTTCCAATTCCCATGAAAGATTACAATATACTTCTTGCTTCCTTCCCTTCCCATAAAGAGTTACAATATAACCATCTGCTTCCTTCCCTTCCCATAAAAGATTACAATGTACTTCCGCTTCCTTCCCTTCCCATAAAAGATTACAATATACTTCCGCTTATTCCCTTCCCATATAAGATTATAATATACTTCTGCTTCCTTCCCTTCCCATAAGAGATTACAATATACTTCTGCTTCTTTCCCTTCCCATAAAAGATAAACAACACTACTTCTGCTTCCTGCCCTTCCATAAAAGATTACAATACACTCGCTTCCTTCCCATCCCATAAAAGATTACAATATACTTCTGCTTCCTTCCCATCCATAAAAGATTACAATATACTTCTGCTTCCTTCCCTTCCCATAAAAGATTACAATATACTTCTGCTTCCTTCCCTTCCCATAAAAGATTACAACACTACTTCTGCTTCCTCACATCCCATAAGAGATGACATATTTCTGCTTCCTCATCCCATAAAAGAGTACAATATACTTCTGCTTTCCTTCCCTTCCATAAAAAGGTTACAATATCCTTCTGCTTCCTTCCCAGTCCATAAAAGATTACAACACTACTTCTTCTCTGCTTCCTTCCCTTCCCATAAAAGATGACAATATACTTCTGCTTCCTTCCCGTCTCATAAAAGATTACAATATACTTCTACTTCCTTCCCTTCCCATAAAAGATTACAATATACTTCTGCTTCCTTCCCATCCCATAAAAGATTACAACACTACTTCTGCTTCCTTCCCTTCCCATAAAAGATGACAATATACTTCTGCTTCCTTCCCATCTCATAAAAGATTACAATATACTTCAGCTTTCTTCCCATCCCATAAAAGATTACAATTTACTTCTGCTTCCTTGCCGTCTCATAAAAGATTACAATATACTTCTACTTCCTTCCCTTCTCATAAAAGATTACAATATACTTCTGCTTCCTTCTCTTCCCATAAAAGATTACAATATATTCAGCTTTCTTCCCATCCCATAAAAGATTACAATATACTTATGGTTCCTTCCCGTCCCATAAAAGATTACAATATACTTCAGCTTTCTTCCCTTCCCATAAAAGATTACAACACTACTTCTGCTTCTTCCCATCCCGTAAAAGATTAACTATAATACACTTCTGCTTCCTTTCCTTTCTAACAGTTCGAGAACATAAAATATTACAATATACTTCCGGTTTCTTCCCCTTCCAACCGTTCGAGAATATAAAAGATCACAACAGACTTCCGCTTCCTTCCCGTCCCAGCAGTTCCCGAGCACACTTTCCCGAACCGGCCTTGAGGAGATGGGGCCGGGTGCCAAGAGAATTATTCGTACGTACATCGTGGCACCCTGTTAGATTAGCTTCTTGTGTGTGTTTGTGCATGAATGTATAAATGCACATACTATGTCAAGTTTTGTTTTTTCGTGTAGAATAAACAACCAGATTTTGCGTACGTGTGCGTTTTTGTGGTTTGTTATACTTAGATGCAAGAATATTTGATTAATACTTGATACAATATTGAATTCATTTGTTTTTCAAAAGGACGTCACAGTATCAAACATCAAAGGACACTGAGAGAGAGAGAGAGAGAGAGAGAGAGGAGAGAGAGAGAGAGAGAGATACTCATACAAAACGTCAGATCTTCCACTTCCCATCATCATCAAGGCTAAGAGAAAGAGGAGTATAGTGAGAGAGAGAGACAGAGAGAAAGAGAGAGACAGAGAGAGCCTGCTGTATAGTACAGACGTCCTGTGCCAAAATATCTCGCCAACACCAGTCTACGGCCTTTTTTTTATTCCTCCTCATTCTCTCTTTCCTTTTTCTTCCCACCCAACCAAAGTAAGAGAGAGAGAGAGAGAGAGAGAGAGAGAGGGAGAGAGAGAGAGGGAGAAGCGAATGCACGTGCTACCAGCAAATCTGACACGTCTGCCAGTAGTATTATTGTTCTCTGCCTTTTTCAGGCAAAATTTCCATATAATGACTCTTGGTGCTTGTCGCTTGCAACATTATCAGTATGGATGATCTATATATCACCTACGAACTTAGAAAAAGTAATCCAGTATGCAAGAATGAGTAAGAAAAAAATAAATCACACTTATTAGGATAGATAAGTAGATAGCTAAATTTAAGAGAGAGAGAGAGAGAGAGAGAGAGAGAGAGAGAGAGAGAGAGAGAGAGAGAGACCTTACCTTACCTTACAGACCTTACATCTTGTTCAGGTTCCCCCAGGTCCTTCAGTGTGAGGCACCTTTAATGTCTACCAGAGAGTTGCTAATGCATCTTCCGGTATATTTTGCATCTTCCAATTTTGGATGGTCTGGATGCAGCTTAGATATTTGTCGAGCTTATTCTTAAATACATCTACGCTCACTCCTGATATATTCCTCAGATGAGCTGGTAACGCATTGAATAGACGCTGCATTGTCGATGCTGGTGCGTAGTAAATTAATGTAATGTGAGCTTTCCTTATTTTTCCTGGTATATTTTGGGCACTATTAATCTACCTCTGCTTGCTCTTTCTGATATTTTTAGCTCTATGATGCTTTCGGCAATTCCTTCTATCTGTTTTCATGACTGAATTGTCATGTAGCATCCTCTTCTCCTTTCTAAACTATATAATTATAAATATTGTAGTCTTTCCCAGTAGTCAAGATCCTTAACTTCTTCTATTCTAGCTGTAAAGGACCTTTGTACAGTTTCTATTTGTGCAATATCCTTTTGATAGTGTGGGTATCATATCATATTGCAATATTCAAGTGGACTACGACCATGCGTTTTATAAAGCATAATCATGTGTACAGCTTTTCTTGTTTTGAAGTGTCGTAACAACATTCCCATTACATTTTGCCAATAGAATTGCTATTTAATCATTGTATAACATGTTCCTATTCAACATCACACCAAGGTCTTTAACTGTTTCCTTATTTGTGATTGTCTCGTTATTAGATCCCCTATATGCATATAGCTTTCTTTCTCTATCTCCATAATTTATTGATTCAAATTTATCAGTTAAATACCATCCTATTTACCTCTGCCCATTCATATACTTTGTTAAGGTCTTTTTGTAGCGCGTTCCTATCTCCATCACAAGTAATTTCTCTATTTATTCTTGTGTCATCGGCAAAACTACTCACTACTGAGTCCTTAACATTACTGTCTATGTCTGCAATCATAATAACAAACAGCAATGCAGCTAGCACCGTACCTTGTGGCACACCGGATATTACCTTAGCTTCATCCGATTTCTCATCGTTTGCAATAACTATCTGTACTCTGTTGTGTAAAAATTCTTTTATCCATCTTCCTACTCTGTCTACTATATTATGTTTTCTAATTTTCTTCGCTAATATATTATGGTCTACCTTGTCAAAAGCTTTTGCAAAATCTAGATAAACCACATCTGTTTCCTTTCCGTTTTTCATATTTTCATATATGTTCTCATGGTGGACTAACAGTTGGGTTTGTGTACTTTTTCCGGGTACAAAACCATGTTGTCCTATATTAAACAAGTTATTTTTTATTAAATGTTTCATAATATTTTTCTTCATTACCCTTTCATACACTTTTATAATATGTGATGTTAGACTCACAGGCTTTATCTATTATTACTTGCCTCTAGTCTTGATCCACTTTTGAAAGTAGGGGTAATATATGCTAATATGTGCTCATCATAAATCTTGCCTGTATCTACACTTTACCTTAATAATATTGCAAGGGGCTTTGCAATAGAATGAACTACTTTCTTTAACAAAATAGCAGGGACACCATCAGGCCCAGCTGCAGCTCCATTTTTAATTTCATTAATAGCCTGCACAATATCGGCTTCATTAACGTCTATGTCTGATAAATATTCACTATTTTCATCCCTTATATCTGTATCATTATCTTCATTATCAATTCTAGGGGTAAATTCTCTCTTATATCTTTCTGCCAATATGTTGCATATTTCCTTTTTTTCATTCGTTAATCTCCCTTCATTTCTTAGAAAGCCTATTTCTACTCTTCTTTTATTCATCTTTTTCACATACGAGCACAATAGTTTGGGGTTTTGCTTGATATATACTAGGGTTTTTTCTTCAAAGTCCCGTTTTTCATTTTCTTTTGATTGTATAATCTTTTGTTCTGCATTTTCTATCTTACTTTTTAGTTCCATCACTTTCCGTGCATTCTTTTCTTTTGCAAGACCTTTTTTCCCCTTTCTGATTTTCTGGAACAAGATCCTTCTGTCTCTTGGTAGGCAAGACTGATGTTTACTTTTCTTCTTCGGTATATATTTATCCACTACTTTCTCTAATATTTTATATAATATATCCGTATTTACCTGTATATCATCACTTATGGGAATGTTATCCCAATCTTTGTTTAATTCTTCATTTATTTCTGACCATTTTATATTTTTACTGCAGAAATTGTATTTTCCATATCCTTCCCACTTTTTCATCTCTTGCTTATCTCTGTTTTCACTTGCTTTGGAATGGATTGTTAATTCTATGACATTATGTCTGAAATGCTCGCATTATAAACTATTATTTCTTTAACATAATTCACCTCGTTCAAAAATACTAGGTCTAAAGTATTTTCCTTTCTTGTTGGCAGGTGATTTATTTGTTGAATGTTGTATTCTAGTAGCATTTCTTATAGCTTTTCGAATTGCCTCTTATCTTCTGCACTACTATTACTCTCTTTTTTATATGTATAAATATAACCACAATCTCCTATTCGTTCTTTCCAATCTATGAAAGGAAAGTTAGTCTCTGGATAGGAGAATAGTCCAGTCCTTGTGATTTCTACATATATCATACAATTTTTCTATTATTGTGTCAAACTCTTTAGTATTATGGGGTCTATATATTACTATGTTCATTAATTTTCCATATTCAAATTTTACCGCTAGTAGTTCACATTCTGAGTTACTATATTTCTCATATATTTTTCCTTGTTTTATGTCTTTCCCATATATTGCGGTTCCCCCTTGATTCCTATTTTTCTATCTGATCTATAAGTTTGAAACCCTTTTATTTGATCATCATTAGCAGTCTCTTGGGAATACCAGGTTTTACTTATATTCATTATATCTATTTTCTTTTCAATTTGGGTTAGTTCTAAGAACTCTATTTTTCTTTTTGAGTTACTCGTAACTAAACCCTGCGCATTCATCGCTATGATGGTTTGTGTGTTATCTCCTTCATTTAATTTGGGTAATAATAAGGATTTTCCCATGTCTCTTTCCTGTTCTGGTGTGGTGTTCTGACACTAAAAAATCCAACTTTTCCTATATATTTGATCTTCCTTCATCATAATCATTCATTTTGTGTGTGAATCTGCAATTTTCTCCATATCTGCACCATCCCCTAGCATCGTATATACAGTACTTTTCTCTTGCACTGTATCTTGGAGCTGATGCTTGCAAATTCTTTGCTGACGCTCCATAGCGTGGTGATGACTTGTTTTTTCCATCAAATCATGTTCTTTGTTCCTTTCTTTATTTGTTTCTTTTCTAATTTGGATTTTATTATTTAACTGATTATTTAATTGATTTTGATTCATGGCTACAGGGTGCATATATTTACATTTTTTTGTTGAACTTACATCCTTTTCCTTCTTTTAGGAGAGAGAGAGAGAGAGAGAAAGAGAGAGAGAGAGAGAGAGAGAGAGAGAGACAGGTGGCAAGAAAGAGCAACAGAGTGAGAGGTAGAGAGGAAACAGAAGGAGAGAGAGAGAGAGAGAGAGAGAGAGAGAGACAGGAAAGAAACATAAATAGATAGAGAGAGAGAGAGAGAGAGAGAGAGAGAGAGAAATGAGAAAGAGAGAGAGAGAGAGAGAGGAGGTGGCTAGAAAGAGCAACAGACTGAGAGGTAGGAAAGAAACAGAAGTAGAGAGAGAGAGAGAGAGAGAGAGAGAGAGAGAGAGAGAGAGAGAGAGATAGAGAAAAGAGGTGGCTAGAAGGAGCAAACAGACTGAGAGGTAGGAAAGAAGCAGAAGTAGAGAGAGAGAGAGAAACGGGGGTGGGGGGAGGGGGCAAAAAGAGAGGTATAATAAGAGAGAGAGAGAACGCCAGTAACCCAAGACACGACAGGTATCTAAAAATCTCTTCAACAATGGCGTTGCACCCTTTGTATGAAAGGCCGTAAGGGAGGGTGGGGGCCGTTGGTATACCTACTATACAGCCAGGGCGTCCCCTCCTCCTCCCCTTTTCCACCCACCCTCGCGTGATTCCCCAGCTAAAAAAGGAAAAAATACATTCAATCTCCTTTTCAGAATTCACTCCTATTTGCGGACCAGAAGAAGCAATCCCCTCGTCTCAATAATGCGGCGTCTCGTTCCACAGTGTTTACGAATTTTAATAAAGAACAGGTCTTTCGATTGTTCGTGGTGGCTCCCAGTTCTTCGTGAGGGTTTATAGGACGTGATTGAATTACTGGAGACATTAGCAGTTCCCTTCAATATCTCCAATATGTTTCCCCAAGGGAGATTTCAAAACGCTGTTTACATATTTATTGCTGTTATCGACAATGATCTTATCACATTTATTGGCTGCTACCTATTATTTCCCCAGTAATAAAACAACCCTTGTATTTGTTGGAACTGGAATATAAAATCTAGGCCAGAAGCCAAGAGCTGGGACCTACGAGGTCATTCAATGCTGAAAGGGGCATCAGTTTGAAAGGTGTAACAGGAGGAAAACCTCAAAGCAGTTGCATTATGAAGCTATTGCCAGGCGAGGATGGACGGTAACATGGAAGAAAGAGAATATGAAAGGAGGTACAGTAAAATGAATTAAAGGTGTTCCAGCTAGGGGCCGAAGGGGACGCTGCAAAGAACCTTATTATCATTATTATTATTATTATTATTATTATTATTATTATTATATTATTATTATTATTATCGCAGTCGCAAATACGAATTGGTTTCCATTTGAGGAGTAAATGAATGGCATTATTATTATTATTATTATTATTATTATTATTATTATTATTAATTAATTATTATTATTATATTATTACAGACTCAAATACGAACTCCAATTCGATTTGGGTGGTAAGAAATATGAGCAGAGAATCAATCACCATCCTCTACGAAAGCTTTTCCCCTTCCTCATTTATTTTCATTCCTTTCACTTTCTCTCCGGATGACAGCCAAGGCAGGAGGCTCTGGCAGCTCATACTACTACTATGCTTTCAAGCGTCCGGGGAAGCACTTTTGCTTTTAACGCACTATACATATGTCGTCTCAAGCCAAAAAGACTTCTTCACTCGCGTAGGTGTTTTAATCTCGATCTTTTTTTTCTGGGGGGGGGGGGGGGGAGCAGGGCGAGGGGTGTTAGGGGGGGGGGGGGGGGGGGAATGGTGGAAATGGCTCACGCTTTTCTGTTTTTCTTGCCTCCCTCCCTTGTTTATTTGCTTGTCTACAATAGTTTGTCTGTGTAAGCGAAAGGCGCGAAGTTAACGTGTTTGTTTGTTTGCTTTTTTTTTTCTGGAGGAGGAAGGGGGGGGATGCTTTATCCGTTGAAGTTCATCCTTGTCAAAATGGTGATTAATTTTTCCGGTCAACTCTTTTTCTGATTTGGTGATCTAACTTGGTACGTGTGTGTTTGTGTGTGTGTGTGTGTGTGTTTGAAAGGTGTAACAGGAGGAAAACCTCAAAGCAGTTGCACTACGAATCACGTGTTAGGAGAGGGTGGAAAGGAAGATGGAAGAAAGAGAATATGAAAGGAGGTACAGTAAAAGGAACGAAAGTGGTTGCAGATAGGGGCCGAAGGCACGCTGCAAAGAACCTTAAATAATGCATACAGTGCACCCCATGAGGTCCACTGACAACACTACCCGCCTTACGGGATACAAATTGGTATAGTGATCACCCACCCTCCGATCGTCAACATACCAAATTGCAGCCCTCTAGCCTCAGTAGTCTTTATCTTACTTCAGGTTAAATTTAGCCATGATCGTGCCTCTGGCACCGCAACAACATAGGCCACCACAGTTGGCTGAGAGTTTCGTGGGCCACGGCTAATACGGTATCATACCGAGACCACCGAAAGATATATTTTTGGTGGTCTTGATTACAGGCTGTAGAGAAAACTCGTTTGCGCATTTTTCAACTTGTTTTGATTTTCCTATAAAAATAAAAACAAGTCTTGGACTCCCTCAAAATAAGAAGGTGGAATCCTTGGGCATCACGATTACCAAAGTCACCTTTTGACATTAAAAATCCATAAATTATGAATGAGCTTCACCTCATTATTATTTTTTTTTTCTATTGGCACCTTTCGTCAACAAAACACCATTAGACCTACACGGCCTTGGGTGGCCCAGCTGAAGGGGTCCTTCCAACAGGTTTTTTGAGTAGGTCATCCTTAGGCCTACAGAGATTTAGGTCGTCCGGGGCACTTAACGGCAGGCTGAACTGGCAGTGGCAGTTTGAACTGCAGCGAAAAACAAAAGAATTCCGAGCCGCGCCATACAAAGTTTTAAGGCGAATCAATACTCAAGTTATTCCGGGTATGTCTTCTGTCACTTTGTGGGTTTGAAAGTCTAGGTAACTGAGACGGAATATATAGGTTATTTTACATTGTAAATTTAACAAATTTAACAATGAGAAGTATTTTCGTGAATATAGAGGTTATTTTACGTTGTAAATCTAACAAATTTAACAATGAGAAGTATTTTCGTGAATATAGAGGTTCTTTTACGTTGTAAATTTAACAAATTTAACAATGAGAAGTACTTTTGTGAATATAGGTTATTTTACATTGTAAATTTAACAAATTAACAATGAGAAGTATTTTCGTGAATATAGAGGTTATTTTACATAGTAAATTTAACAAATTTAACAATGAGAAGTATTTTCGTGAATATAGAGGTTATTTTACATTGTAAATTTAACAACTTTAACGATGAGAAGTATTTTCATTATTTGAATCATTTCTGAGTATGTCTTAAGTCAGTCTTTGAATTTTTAAGGGTTGGAAGAAGATTTTCTTTTTAGGTTAAACTCAACAATGAAAAATATTCTTATTATTATTTGAACAATTTTGAGCGTGTCGAGCACTGACTTGAGACTTCTCAGTGCCAAGATTATAAGGAGGAAAGTGTTGTATTCTTCTATACCTGTTATAAGCTTAACAGTGAAAGATATTTTTATCATTTGAATAATTCTGAGTATGCCTTAAGTCATCAGTGTTTGATTCAGAAAGTCAAAGAAACAAGTATGGAAAATAACATATTTTTATCATCCAATCCCCCATAGAACTCAACAATCATTGGAAACGATTCAAATAATGCATACTTCATTCACTGTTAAGTTAAGAGTGAAAAAATGGTTGTATATTCCATAGTTGTTCCCTAAACTTCCAGACTAAGATCCTGCTTCAAGACATACTCAGAAATATTCAGAACGAAAAGCTATTTCTCATTGCTGAGAAATATCTTAGCTATCCGAATATGTCTGAATTCGTCTTGTTAGTATAAAGAATATGACAGATTTTATGTATTGTAAACCTAACAATGAGAAATATTTTTTTATTATTCGAATATTTTTGAGCGTGCATCAAGTATATATATATATATATATGATATTATATATATATATATATATATATATATATATATATATATATATATATAGCGTGCATCAAGTGGTATTATATATATTATATTAATAATATATACTATATATAATATATATATATACATATATATATATATATATTATATATATACATATATATGTATATATATATATACATACACACACACACACACACATATATATATATATATAATTATATATGATATATATATATATACAGATATTTAGATATACGTATATATGTATATATGATTATATGTATTATATATATATAGTATATATATATATATATAACATATATATATATAAAATATATATATATATATTATATATATATGTGAGTGTGTGTGTATATGTAGGTATAAATGTATACGTACTTTTTGTATCTAATTACGAAGAACGATTATATTACTATGTAGATCAAGAATTTACATTTCTCTCTCTCTCTCTCTCTCTCTCTCTCTCTCTCTCTCTCTCTCTCTCTCTTATCCAAAGAGACCTTGAGTA
>NC_061087.1:107899425-107909425 GCF_015104395.2 Macrobrachium nipponense | reverse complement strand
TTCAACTTAATTTGACTACATTTTCTGAGATCAATGATTTGAGCCTGTGTGAGGGAGGGAAGTTGATGAACAAATGGATCTTCGAATTTAAAACTGCTCATGGTGGCACAAGTCTTATTATTATAATTATTATTATTATTAACATAGTTTAACCAGACCACTGAGCTGACTATCAGCTCTCATAGGGCTGGCCAGCACTAGTCTTAAAAAGGAGAAACAACTCCACAGTTATGTATGGGTAAGAATATATTTGAAAAATGAAGCTGACCAGACAGCTTTCAAGAATCTGTACGGTTCCCTTTCTCAGTCCCCTAGAATACAATATCAAAGTGGAGGGACGTTGACCTAAGTCAAAGTCTATCTTAGTTTTACCAGACCACTGAGCTGATTAACAGCACTCCTAGGGCTGGCCGGAGGGATTAGATATTTTTCATTTGGCTAAGAACCAATTGGTTATACCTAGTAACAGGACCAACTAATTGCCAGAAATAAATTCCACCGATTCCTCGTTGGCAGCAGCTGGGAGTGAACTTGGACTGCCAAATGACAGGCGAGTAGTAAACAACCAACTCGTCCGATAAGAAACTTCTCTTCTTATGGACAATACATATATATATAGTTATTCAGCCAATTCTGCCTCACTTTCCTGCCTCTTGTACTTTGCTGGTAACCTTTGGTTTTGTTTGTTTGTATGGTGTTTTTACGTTGCATGGAACCAGTGGTTATTCATCAAGGGGACCAATTGCTTTAGGTGACTTCCGAACCACGTCCAGAGTGAACTTCTATCACCAGAAATACACATCTCTGACCACTCAGTGGCATGCTCGAGAATCGAACTCGCGGCCACCGAGGTGGCAGGCCAGGACCATACCGATCACGTCACTGAGGCACTAGGTAATCTTTGGTCATATGGTTTTTGTTGGAAACTTAGCCTTATGCCAGCACGGACTACTGCGGGTCAGCCCTTCTGTTCGACGTCAGTTACTTGCTTACGAGTTTGAAAGTTAAATTGATTTATTTGTTATTTATTTAGTAAGATATCTTCATTATCATTTCCTTAATGGCCTCCCCAGCAGGGCGAGATAGTCACTCTCATTTCATCACAACGATATTATATATAATTAATATATATATATATATATATTAATATTTATAATATATATATATAATATATATATAATATATAATGTATTAATTTGACTCACATAAGGATCGAATACCGGCTCGCAAATGAAAGGCCAAGGCACTACCAACTGACTCACACCGGGGTTCGATCCTGATGTGAGTCACGAATTGATTTCTATGAAACACGTGCTACTGTGTTAGCATATGTATATGTAAGTATGTATTTATACATGTATACATACGTGTATATACATACATACATATATGTACGTATCTGTTATGTATGTATATATATGTAGAAACATGTGTTGTATGTCTATAGATACATATACTTAGATTGCATATACGTATGTACATACATGCACGAAATATATTCATTTAAGTACAATCTCAAAAATCACAATCATACCAATGTTCTGGTGCCCATCTGCTTCCGGGAGAGACTTCTCAGCGCGATGTTGCAATACCCAAGTTCGAGGGTATGCTGAGAAGGGCAGAGGTGAGGGTAGGAGGGGGTGGGAGTGAGGAGGTCTGGGCACGCCCACCACCACCCGAGAAAGGGGAGTCTTTGGTATCAGGTGGGCTGCGTGCCCGGATTACGAAAGGTGTCAGATACCAATACCAATAATAAGACGACTGCACTGTTCTCTTCTAAGGGTTCCTTATATTTATTGATATCTTATTCCCTATTTACTTATTTATCTGTTCGTTGCTCTGACAATGTGGTCATTAGTATGATGGGAGTTTAGTTATTGGCAGCAAGGTTTACTTGATTCTTTAGTTTATTATTATTATTATTTTTTTTTTTTTTTTTTTTTTTTTTGCTCTATCACAGTCCTCCAATTCGACTGGGTGGTATTTATAGTGTGGGGTTCCGGGTTGCATCCTGCCTCCTTAGGAGTCCATCACTTTTCTTACTATGTGTGCCGTTTCTATGATGACACTCTTCTGCATGAGTCCTGGAGCTACTTCAGCCTCTAGTTTTTCTAGATTCCTTTTCAGGGATCTAGGGATCGTGCCTAGTGCTCCTATGATTATGGGTACGATTTCCACTGGCATATCCCATATCCTTCTTATTTCTATTTTCAGATCTTGATACTTATCCATCCATTCCTCTCTTTCTCTTCAACTTTCTGGTGTCCCATGGTATTGCGACATCAATGAGTGATACGCACTTCTTGATTTTGTCAATCAACGTCACGTCTGGTCTGTTTGCACGTACCACCCTATCCGTTCTGATACCATAGTCCCAGAGGATCTTTGCCTGATCGTTTTCTATCACTCCTTCAGGTTGGTGCTCGTACCACTTATTACTGCAAGGTAGCTGATGTTTCTTGCACAGGCTCCAGTGGAGGGCTTTTGCCACTGAATCATGCGTCTTTTTGTACTGGTTCTGTGCAAGTGCCGGGCATTCACTTGCTATGTGGTTTACGGTTTCATTTTTCGTATTGCACTTCCTACATATGGGAGAGATGTTATTTCCGTCTATCGTTCTTTGAACATATCTGGTTCTTAGGGCCTGATCTTGTGCCGCTGTTATCATTTCTTCAGTTTCCTTCTTTAGCTCTCCCCTCTGTAGCCATTGCCAATTGTCGTCGCTGGCTAGTTCTTTAGTCTGTCTCATGTATTGTCCGTGCATTGGTTTGTTGTGCCAGTCCTCTGTTTTGTCTGTCTTTCTCCTGTCTCTGTATATTTCTGGGTCTTCGTCTACTTTTATTAGTCCTTCTTCCCATGCACTCTTTAGCCACTCGTCTTCACTGTTTTTCAGATATTGCCCCAGTGCTCTGTTTTCGATGTTGACGCAGTCCTCTATACTTAGTAATTCCTCCTCCCTCCTTCCTTTCGTGTTATGTATAGTCTGTCCGTATTTGCTCTTGGGTGTAGTGCTTTGTGTATTGTCATACGTTTCCTGGTTTTCTGATCTATGCTGCGAGATTCTGCCTTCGTCCATTTCACTATTCTGCACTGTATCTGATTATCTGGCACTGCCCATGTGTTTATGGCTTTTATCATATTTCCGGCGTTGAGTTTTGACTTGAGTATCGCCTTGAGTCTCTGCATATATTCTTTCCTGATCGTGTCCTTCATCTCTTGGTGTTTTATATCCCCTCCTTCCATTATTCCCAGGTATTTGTATCCTGTCTCATCTATGTGTTTGATGTTGCTCCCCTCTGGTAGCTTTATCCCTTCAGTTCTCGTTACTTTGCCTTTTTGTATGTTGACTAAGGCGCATTTTTCTATTCCAAACTCCATCCTGATGTCCCGAGATACAATCCTTACAGTCTGGATTAGGGTATCTATTTCCTTGATGCTCTTACCATACAGCTTGATGTCGTCCATGAACATCAGATGGTTGATTCTGCTGCCTCTTTTCTTGAGTTGGTACCCGGCATCCATCTTCTGTAGTACTTTTGTCATGGGAAATCATGGCTACTATACGAAGAGTAGGGGGGACAGTGAGTCGCCCTGGAAGATCCCTCTCCCTGATATTAACCTCTGCTAGTCTTATTCCAGAGCTTGTAAGTATTGTATTCCAGTTTGGCGCATTGTAATTTTTGAGGAAACGGAAACTTGATGGCGTTTTCCTCTGCCCCATATATTTCAGGCATTCTATTAGCCATGTGTGTGGTATCATGTCGAAGGCTTTCTTATAGTCTATCCATGCCATGCTTAGGTTGGTTTTTCCCCCTTTTTTTTTTCCCCTCCTACTGTTCTTCATTACCATTTTGTCCATCAGGAGCTGGTCTTTTGTGCCCCTACACTTCCTTCTGCAGCCTTTCTGTTGGTGGGGGATGGTGTTTGTCTCCTCTAGGTAGTTGTATAGCCTTTCACTGATGATACTTATTATTATTATTATATTATTATATTATTATTATTATTATTATTTATTATTATTATTATTATTATTTTATTATTATTATACAACTTTACTGTTATCATTATCATTATTATCTTTATTATTCTTAAGAGTAGGCTGCCATACAAAGTAAGAAGTATTCTACACACAAAGACATTCGTACAAGAGCACAGATTGGACGATTCACCAAAACCTGTCCCACAGAGCCAAGAATAGAATAAGACTCAAATGTAGAAGTTAGGCCAAAGGCCGAAGAGCACTGTGACCTGAGGTCATTCAGCGTTGAAACGGAAACTGACAGTAAAAAGGTTCGAAAGGTGTAACAGGAGGAAAACCTCAAAGCAGTTGCACTACGAAATATTTATTAGGAGAGGATGGAAAGTAAGATAGAAGCAAGCGAATATGAACGGAGGTACAGTAAAATGAATGAAACGGGTTGCAGCTAGGGGGCTCAGGGACGCTGCAATGGACCTTAAGTTACGCCCCACAATTCACTGCATAAGGTGCACTGATGGCACTAACCCCCACCCCCCACCCCCACCCCGCCCCCAACCACATAGAGCCATGCAGTGAGGTACTTTCAGTCATTCAAAGATAAAGACGGCAAGATAAAAGAAAGGAAGCAGGAGCGGAGGTAAAACAAAAGGCTGAAAAGTGAACGCAGCCAGGGGCCGAAGAGACTCTGCAAGCAAACTTTAGTAATGCCTTCAGTGCACCACGTGAGATGCACTAACCCCTACGGTGTACATTCACGCACGCAGATTCAGATGAAACGTGAGCACCCGGTAATGTTGCCAAAATAGTTTTCATTACCTGAAAGGTAAATAAACTTGAAGAAATTATTGCAGACACTTTACCTGCACGAAAGTGGCCCTATATCGGTTATCGGGAAATGAGATCGGCAATTGCTTGCAATCTTCAATTAGCCAAAATGCTGTTATCTTAGTGCAAATATCCTCTTGACCTTAAGTGGCCTACTGAGCGTCAGATTACAGTCTTTTTTTTTTAACTGGTTAGATTATTTTCATCTTTCGCGACTGGAAGCAATTTTGTATTTTGATAAGATTGAATGAAATCGAATTCTAGAACTGAGGCCAAAGGCCAAGCACTGGGACCTATGAGATCATTCAGCGCTGAAATGGAAATTGACAGTATTAAAGGTCTGACAGGCGTAACAGGAGGAAAACCTCAAAAGCAGTTGAGAGGAGAGGATGGAAAATAAGCTGGAAGAAAGAGACCACGAAAGGAGGTAGAGTAAAAGGAACGGAAGGGGTTGCAGCTAGGGGCAGAAGAAGGCACGCTGCAAACATCCTCAAGTAATGCCTACAGTGCACCTCATGATGTGCACTGACGGCCCTACCTCCCTACGGAGAATCAAACGCGAAGAGCTTGTGCACTGGTTTTTGGCAGAAGGATCTGAAGAGATGACGCAATGTGTCATCACAGAGCCGGGTACTCGTCACGTTGTGGGGTTGCAAGATGGCATATGTGCGATGAGGTTAACTTGACACTGGGATGAAAAGGTTCTTGAAGTTACGTACACACACACACGAATATATCTTTCAAACACATACAAGCCCGCGCATGCAATTTTAGTTTCCAACGGTTTGGGGGTTGCTTTGTACTGTCCCCCAGCTAGATATATATATATATATATATATTATTATAATATATATATATATATATATAGATATATGTATGTATGTATATTGTGAAATTCTACTAAGCATTAGTCCTTCGTCAATGTTCTTGTTCGAACAAAAATTCGTCAATGACTTAGAATAAAAGTAGAAACTGGTCAGGACCCAATATTTTGTTACTTCACTCAGTTTGTAAGTGGACTTTGAGTAAACAACACGAGTACATTATGATCAGTATCTAATATATACCTATATATATATATATATATATATATATATATATGTGTGTGTGTGTGTGTGTGTGTGTGTGTGTGTGTGTGTGTGTATCACGAAGGAAGTAGTAGGGAAAGGCATCCTCATCTTTTTACAGTTTATTTCAATGCCGACGTTTCGCGATGGATTCCAAGTCGCATTTTCAAGGCTAAAAATATATAAATTTGCATTATTATAATATATATTATATATATAAGATATATATATTTATATATTATATAACCATATATAAAATTCCATACATTCATTTAAATTTTAATTCACTGGAGTATTAGTGCCAGCATTTGTTACTGCAGAGTTAACTCGAGTGCTACATATAGCTGTCTTCAGCCACGTGGTGACTATATTATCCCGGGCCAGAATGCCAAAGCTTTTATACCATAGCCTATCCTAGTTTCAGGTTCGCGTTAATTATACTCCAAGCACATTTGACTGTATTCATTTTAATAATAAATAATAATAATAATAACAATCGATAAGGCAAAGACCCTCAGGGACTACGGTATCAGAACAGATTGGGTGATACGTGCAAATAGACCAGACGTGACGCTGATTGACAAAATCAATAAGAAAGTATCACTCATTGATGTCGCAATACCATGGGACACCAGAGTTGAAGAGAAAGAAAGGAAAAAAATGGATAACTACCAACACAATAAAATAGAAATAAGAATGATATGGGATATGCCAGTGGAAATTGTACCCATAATCATAGGAACACTAGGCACAATTCCAAGACCCCTGAAAAGGAATCTGGAAAAACTAGAGGCTAAAGTAGCTCCAGGACTCATGCAGAAGTGTGTGCTCCTGGAAACAGCGCACATAGTAATAAAAGTTATGGACTCCTAAGGAGGCAGGATGCAACCCGGAACCCCACACTATGAATACCACCCAGTCGACTTGGAGGACTGTGATAGACAAACAAATAATAATAATAATAATAATAATAATAAATAATAATATAAATATAGGAAGCAGACCCTCTCTCAAGCATACTTTATTAAAAGTAATGGCTACTTCAGCAGCATTACACTTGCAGAGATTCTTCTCTATTTTCCGAATAGCGGCTTTTTCCGTGCTACTTAGACAGGCTAGTAGAGCGCCTATGGAGGTCACTGATCCAAAATACAGTCAAATTGGTGTATATATTTGAATTTTACAGATAAACTATGATACCATAGTTATCAAAGTCATTAACGATATATATATATGTCTCTCTCTCTCTCTCTCTCCTCTCTCTCTCTTTCTCTCTCTCTTTCTTAAAGCAAGCGAGCTTTCGTCTGGAGCTGCCAGACATCCTCGGGCTGGAAGCTGAGGGTGGACTGATCTTGAAGCGGTGTCCGTCCTCGTTTATATTTGGAGTTGACAGCAGGGGGTCTGCCCCATGCTGATCTACTATTGGCTGGTGGCGGTAGGTCTTCGTTTTCATTGGTGGCTTGAACTGGGTCTCAAGCCACTTTCCATGCGTTGATGGTTGCGATACTGTAAGTCCTGCAGCCAGCCTAGACTCCCCTTAGCGGCACGGTTACGTCGATGGGCGTTTCGCTATGCTGCGGGACGTCACGGCTAACTTGATTATGATTGGCTGCGGGAGTATCTCGTTCGGGGGCGTCGTCTTCCGTGGAGTTGTCGTGCTCGGTGGTGTCATTGTTGGTGGCAGGTCTTCTCATACTCCGTAGGGAGGAGAAATTCTTCCTGCGTCGTATTTAGTGTAGGTCTTACTTGCTGGATGAGAAGCGCCTCCAGCAGGCGCGTAACCGACGGGCATCAGGGGCCTTCCCGATGATCTTTTCGTGGTTTTGGATGATCACCATCCCGGGAGATGGCCTCTTGATGTTTGGTGCGTGCGTGATTTTTGATAGCCCCCTCTTGGGGCGTGGCACGAGAGTCTCTTCGACAGGCGCATGGTAGTCATACCAACGTAGGCGCCGCTGCAACCGCGGACTGGGCATGTATACTGGTACACCACATGCGTCTGCTTCAGGGGGTCTCTTACCTGTGGAGAGGGGTTATTTTTCAATAATAAGGTCGCGCGTTCCTCCGATTCTAGGTAGTAGATAATTAGGGTCGTATTTTTGGTGTCGTCGGTCGGGGATACATTTTCAGAAATAATTTTCTTGACTGAGTCCTCTTCTTCACGGTAATGTGAGCTCATGAAGGCTTTATAATATCAGCTTGATATTATCCTGGGGCGGGGTTGCGGGCTCTCACTACCGTACCATTTTCTCCAGGGCTGTACGGACTTCTCTGCTTATTAATTTATTTGAATACCCGTTTATTTACGAGTACTTGGAGGAGGCGCGGTCGAGTTTCCTGATGAGTGTCCTGCCAGGTCGAGCAGTGGGAGAGGGCTCTCCTGACGAAGGCCCTGACGGTCGTGCTTTTGAATCTGGCGGGGCACTCGCTGTCACCATTGAGGCAAAGTCCTAGGTTGGTTTTCTTTGTGTCGACGGCAGTACGGAGGCCGTCTTCCGTCTTACTCACAAGGACGTCGAGGAAGGGGAGCCGATCGTCGGTGCTGTATTCAACAGTGTAATTCAGCACGCTGCACTGCTGAAAATGCCTGACGGAGGGCTTCTACCTCATTCTCGGCGTCGACTTGAACAAAGATGTCGTCGATATATCGTCCATATCTGCGGGTTGCTGCATCCTAGCGAAGACTCGTTCCTCCACGGTTCCCATGTAAAAGTTAGCGAAGAGTACCCCAGTCCCCCAGGTAGCCCCATCGCTACGCCGTCCTTTTGGCGGTACATCCTGTCCCCTCTGGTGGGTTGGAGAAAGGGGCCTTCCCTTTCTTTCGTTGCCAGATCTCAAACCAGCAGCGTACGGAGCGAGGCTTTCGGGTATGTTGAGGGGCGCCGTCGACTGACTCCTGTAGACCCACGGTCAAGGATGATGTCAATGGTTTCGTCGACAGGCACGTCGTAAACAGGGACTACGTCCAGCGAGGCGATAATCCCGGTGCCAGGGGCGTCCTTGATGACTTCTAGGAATTATACTGACGACTGCAGGCTGTACCGACTCGGGACGTAGTCAAATTGTGGTTAAGACGTTTAGCCAAGGCGTAAGTCTGACTGATGATCGGCCGGAGAGGGTTTCCTGTTTGTGAGTTTTTATGTTACCGTATAGATAACCCAGGCTGTAGTCTCCTTGTATGGGCGGGAGATGGACAGCGTTAGTCGCAGCTGCATGTGGTGTACCAGTATACATGCCCAGTCCGCGGTTGCAGCGGCGCCTACGTTGGTATTGACTACCATGCGCCTGTCGAAGAGACTCTCGTGCCACGCCCAAGAGGGGGCTATCAATCACGCACGCACCAAACATCAAGAGGCCATCTCCCGGGATGTGATCATCCAAAACACGAAGATCATCGGGAAGGCCCCTTGATGCCCGTCGGTTACGCCTGCTGGAGGCGCTTCTCATCCAGCAAGTAAGACCTACACTCAAATACGACGCAGGGAGAATTTAATTCCTCCTACGAGTATGAGAAGACCTGCCACCAACAATGACACCACCGAGCACGACAACTCCACGGAAGACGACGCCCCCGAACGAGATACTCCCGCAGCCAATCATAATCAAGTTAGCCGTGACGTCCCGCAGCATAGCGAAACGCCATCGACGTAACCGTGCCGCTAAGGAGGTCTAGGCGGCTGCAGGACTTACAGTATCGCAACCCATCAACGCATGGAAAGTGGCTTGAGACCCAGTTCAAGCCACCAATGAAACGAGACCTACCGCCACCAGCAATAGTAGATCAGCATGGGGCAGACCCCCTGCTGTAAACTCCAAATATAAACGAGGACGGACACCGCTTCAAGATCAGTCCACCTCAGCTTCCCAGCCCGAGATATCTGGCAGCTCCAGACGAAAGCTCGCTTGCTTCAAGAAAGAGAGAGAGGAGGGAGAGAGAGAGAGAGAGAGAGAGAGAGAGAGAGAGAGAGAGAGACTATATATATATCGTTAATGACTTGATAAACTATGGTATCATAGTTTATCTGTAAAATTCAAATATATACACCAATTTTGACTGTATTTGATCATGACCTCCATAGGCGCTCTACTAGCCTGTCTAAGTAGCACGGAAAAAGCCGCTATTCGGAAA
>NC_061087.1:107841925-107894425 GCF_015104395.2 Macrobrachium nipponense | reverse complement strand
CGGGCTGGCTGCTCTAGGATGAAGAGGCCTAACTGTCATTTGGGGGGGAACGGGGCGGGGTGTTTATTGAAGAGGTCGATGGGAGGGGCAACCTAACTTGACTATATTGCTCAGACATGAAGGAAACAAATCATATTGCATAAATTAAAAGTAAAAAAAAAAAATTAACTGGCTCAACACAGAATAGAGCTTCTTAATATAAAAAAGAAATGTAACTTTGTGAAATTGACAATAATGTACGTAAAAAAACCAATTATGACCCTCGATAAATTTAAAAGAATCAGTACACAAAATGGCTGCATAAGCGAACAAATTTATTTGGCTTAACACACAATAATAGAACTTTTAAATAAAAACCAAAACAAGGTGAAATGAAGAATAACTGATATAAAGCACAATTATGGCCCTCAGTAAATCTAAAAGAATCCGTACACACACAAAATAACATTTACAAGTCCATATACGCATGTCACTCTGTTCCCATGTAGGCTCTGTTAAGTCGAAAAGCTCTACGGTAGTTTCTCTCCCCTTTTCACTTACTAAACACTGGGACGCTCTAGCTCTCTGATCTTATCTATTCAAAACAAATGGGAGACGATTGGCGTTCGCTGATACAACAAACGTCAACAATCTGCAAATTAATGGTACGTGTCAGCTTCTCAGTAATTGGTGGTGTTGCCGTGCGGATGTCAAAGAGGCTGCAAGAATGTGTGTGTGCGTTTGTAAGTGCGTGCTTGCTAGCTAGCACGTAGGCGGTGTCTTCGTTTTGGTATGTCTATAAACGTTATGGCATAGCTGAATGTATGCGTTACTATCAAATATCATTCAAAAGTTTATCAATATTCATATATATACATGCATATATATATATATATATAATATATATATATATATATAGATATATATATAGATATATATATATATATATATATATATATATATATATATATATATATATTATATATAGTAAATATATATATATACTATATATATATATATGATATGTATGATATATATATATATATATAATATATATATAGATATATATACGTGTATATACTATATACCATGATATATATATATATATATATATATATACGTAGTATATATATATATATATTATATACATATATATACGTATATAGTCTTGTCTTTTTATTTTAATTTAAATACGTTTATCTTATCCTTTTGTGAACGCTTTTGATTCTTCTTCATATATATATATATATATATATATATATATATATATATATATATATATATATATATGTATATATATATACTTATATATATATATATATATATATATATATTATAAATGTGAATATATATACATATATATTGAAAGATAAAAGCCACTCACAAAAGAAAAAGATATGCATATCAAAATTAAGAATAGAAAAAATTAATTTAAAAAACTGAAGAAAATTTTAGAAGAATGTGTGCCATAAACTCACAACATTTAACCGAACGTATCTTAAGTCTGGATTGAGAAGTGTCGTATTTTCAAAACTCTACTGAGCAAAATAATGATTTTAGAGATATAAAGAAATGCACACTAAAACCTCAAAGCATTTGCGAATAAAGAAAAAACAAAGTATTTTACCAGTTTACAACCTGTCCACTTAACCTGTATAACCTAGGCTGTATCATTCAAATCACTTTCCATATTGAAAATGAATAACCCATAAAATGAAAGCCATATATGCAAAAAATAAAAATGAGCAGTGCTCGTTCAGAATATGAAACTCGCAATATATCATGGTTGATAAATTCGACTGATTTATTGAGTTGGTGTTCCCGCGTTTGGCATCATTGACTGACTGCTAAGTGACATTAGTGCATTAGTTTTCTTTCCCTAAATTTCATAAAACGTGAACTGTTCAAACACAGTTACTTTCGCTAAGAAAAGATGGAAGCAGGTCCCACCCACTTTGAAGTCTGGTGTGAGTGCGCAGAAAATACAACAGAATAATGAAAAATCAAGTGAATAAATATATTTCAATGTCTACAAAGCAGCAGGCAACTTGCAGTGCTGAATCTATGGAACTACAAAAACATTTCGTAAAAGTAAGGACGATATCCAGATGAACGTTAACACCCTTTCAATATATATATAATATATCATATATATATATATATATATATATATATATATATATATATTGAAAGAATCAAAAGCATAGGAATATCAATGAACGCATATATCATCAGAACCCACAACCTATTGTAGATTCACATCAACCGTGCATTTGATGTCTAGGCCAGTCCCTTACGACGCTCCTGATTGGCTGTTGATAAGCCAATCGCATAGCTGGAAACTCTCAGTCTCTCGAGAAAGTTCACACAGGCAGGATGTATATTCCACTTCTCCTGAAAGACGGATCCCTCAAGAGAGGTGGAACATAGAACCTACCCATGTGAACTCTCGATAGAGACTGAGTTTCCAGCTCTGCGATTGGCTTATAAACAGCCAATCAGGAGCGTCGTAAGAGACTGGCCTAGACATCAAATGCACGGTTGATGTGAATCTACTATAGTAACTCTACCTAGCCGAGGCCAGAGAGACAGAACAAAAAAAATACAACCCACAGACCCATTTTCCTAATCATTCACTGATTATATGCGAGAGAAGGTGGTCTGACGGGCACAGCTGACAAGAGACCCTTTTCATTGCGACCTTACCTCGCTGACAATGACATTACAGCTCGGTGCCCGTGCCAAGGTAATTAGTAAGAAGATGGCACTCGATCATAGTTGTTATTGTGTGCATGTATAGGCATTGCCAGTGTGTGTGTGTGTGTGTGTGTGTGTGTGAGTGTGTGTGGTTGTGTTTGCGTTTGTGTGTGTACGAGGGCGTTTTTGTGTGTATGTGTGTTTTCAACATTAATTGTTCAGTGTGATAACAAGGAAGTGTTTAATGCCTCATATTTATGTACATAGACAGATTAATATTCTAGATGGATAGATAGATAGAAACAGATAGATAGATAGACACACACATACAGACAGACAGATAGATAGAAACAGACAGACATAGAGAGATAGACAGACAGACAGACACAGATAGATAGATAGATATATTAACAGACAGACAGACAGATAGACAGATATATTCGCACACCTCTGAACAAATGGAATAATTCAAAATAAAAAAAAATACCTAAATTTGGAATCTCTCTCTCTCTCTCTCTCTCTCTCTCTCTCTCTCTCTCTCTCTCTCTCTCTCTCTCTCATGGCATGTTTACGGAAGTGTCCTTTGTAAAGCCGACGTAAAGGTGAGAAAAGGGGAAGGAAAGTTTATGAGAGAGAGAGAGAGAGAGAGAGAGAGAGAGGTGTTCACGCTCTCTGATAGGGTGGAATAATAAGGCACAATAAGAAAGGAACAACTGTAAGAAGAATGAAACAGTAAAGTAATGAGAGAGAGAGAGAGAGAGAGAGAGAGAGAGAGAGAGAGAGAGAGAGAGAGAGAGAGGGTGCATTCATGTGCTCTCATCGCATGGAATTAAAAAAAACTAAATGAGAAAAAGACGGTAGGAAGGTTGGAAACAATAAAGTATTCATGAGTAGAAGAGAGGAGATTGAGGTAGAGAGAGGGGATAGAGAGAGAGAGAGAGAGAGAGGACCAGCGATACATTGTGCTCTTATTTTGAGAGTGGGCAGCATTCCTGACCGGCACGGCTCTCTCTCTCTCTCTCTCTCTCTCTCTCTCTCACACACAACACACACACACACAAAGTATGCCTTTATAAGTCTACCTGTCACAAATGATATTATCTAGTCACCTTAAAAAAAAGTGATTGGAGGAAAAACTACACTTTTAAAAGTAAGTGAATTCTCCACACCACGTTTTCTGTCTGTCTCTCTCTCTCTCTCTATCTCTCTCTCTCTCTCTCTCTCTTCCTCATCAGCCAACTTCTCTCCCCGTGAGGGAGGGAGAGGGGACACGTTCTCTCTCTGTCTCTCACACGCTATCTCTCTCTCTCTCTCTTCTCTCTCTCTCTCTCTCTCTCTCTCTACTCCCCTCAGGTGTAACATGAGACGGGTTGCCTACTTACGTTGAACGATGGTCGCCCGCTCTCCCTTTTAAAGTCAAAGAAAAAAAAAAATATATATATATATATACTATATATAAAAGTCAACCACCCTCACGATGCGACAATGCGAATCACCGGCTATGTTGCTCAAAGAAGATTCAACCACGACAATTATTCATCCGATCGATCGTTTTTTTTTTTTTATCAGACACTTATTATTCTTCCTGCTGCTGCTTTCAAAGAGCGGAGAATCAAAAGCACTTTTTTAAGAGGCACTTATGCAAGCACTTGCCTAAAAGTCCGAGTGACGGACACTTTGAACACACGAATGATCGGTTTCTGGAAATCAGGAGATTATTTTTTATATATATTTATGTATAAATAGAGATCGCCAAAACTCACCCCTCTCTAGCTAGGAGCGGCAAAAGCCCTAACCTTGCTACAGACACAGCCAAACTGCCACTGGGCTGCTCTACTGCCCTAGGGCATCGCTCTCTCTCTCTCTCTCTCTCTCTCTCTCCCAATGCCTTTTCATCTCTCTCTCTCTCTCTCTCTCTCTCTCTCTCTCTCTCTCTTTGCCCGTTGTTTCATGAGTTTATCTGGCCATAGCGCCTTCACCAAACTTTTCCGCTAGTTTTAAGTTTATTCTTTTCTCTCATTTTAATCTGCTTATCTATCTCTATTCATCTTTCTAAATCTCGCCAAAAAAAAATTTTTCTCATATTACTTAACCCCTCACATCTTCGGTTTCTCTCTTTACCTACCCGTAATTCTCTCTCTCTCTTTCTCTCTGAATTCCCAAAGCTTAAAGAAATTCATATATTCTGATGCATCAATAAAACCACGATTTTTTGTCATATATATACACACACACGCACACTATATATATATATATATATATATATATATATATATATTATATTATATATATTATATAGATATATATACATATATATATATATATATATATCTATGATATATAGATATATATATATAATAATAGGATTATATTATACCATATAATATATATTAGTAGATATATATAATATATATATATAATAATATATATATATATATTATATACATATATATATATGTATGTATGTATACCTTTTGAAATTCCTACCTGGCGTTTTTGATGACATTCTAACTAACTTTTTCTTCTATGGTAAATGCCTCTTTTCAGTTTCCTGAAAAAAAAAAATGTCCGCCCTAAGATCTTAAAAACTACCGAGGCTTGAGGGCTACAAATCGGTATGTTGGTCATCCACCCTCGAATCATCAAGCATACCAAATTGCACCCCTCCAGCTTCAGTAGTTTTGATTTTTATAAAAGGTGAGAGTTAGCCATGATCGTGCGTGTGGCAACGATGTAAGGCCAGGCCTCCTAAAATCATGATACATTGTACATTATATTTCAGGAAGTAAAGTTTTCTGCCTCATTCTTAGCATTTCTGCCTCATTCTTAACAAATAATGCAAGAGGCCCTGAACTAACCCGTGACTCCTTTACCCAACCCCCCTCCAAACACGCCATCCCCCTCACCGGGGGCCACCTACCCCTGCCAAAAAAAAATGTACTTAAGACAGGTGGATTAAAGTCTCTTAGATTAAGGCAAAACGGAAGTTTGAAGAGAAATCCTGATTCTTTTGATCATCACTGACCTTCTATCTTGCTGGACCTTTGACTAACATTGAAAAGTTTCAAATGGACGGACCAGACTGATGGAATCCTCCAAATTATACAGTGATTCCTTTCAAGCTCCATTTGTGTTCTCCAGAACTCTGAGATCACGTCTAATACCTTATACTAAATAGCATTATAACCCAAAATATCATGTCTGATTGTTCTTCACATCAACCATACTATAGTAGATTCACATCACCCGTGCATCTGATGCCTAGGCCAGTCCCTTACGACGATCCTAATTGGTTGTTGATAAGCCAATCACATAGCTCGAATCTCTGTCCCTCTCGAGATTTCACATAGGCAGGATGCAATATGTTCCACCTCTCCTGAGGGATACTGGCCTAGACATCAGATGCACGGGTGATGTGAGTCTACTATATAACCTTTCCTCTTTTTTGAGACTATTTATTCGCTTCTCGAGGACTACGCCACGTGCTTTCTTCCTCTTCTTCTTCTTCTTCTTTCGTCTTTGGGCATGGGCTAAACGGGTGTGGCACTGCTGTGCCATGCCCTAATGCAGTGGTTCCCAGCTGGGGTCCACAGGCCCGCTGGAGAGGGGTCCGCGATACAATGAAAAAATTAATATTTTGTTCAATTCCTGAAAGATATATATATATATATATATATATATATATATATATATATATATATATATATATATATATATATAAGCAATAAAACAATGACATTACTGACTCTCTATCATCTACTATCGGTCTTACTTCGCGCTGGAATATGCAAATATTAAATGAACTGAGTTGAACGGGGCATCCCAGTATACTACTGATAACTTTTGATTGGCGGGGGTCCTCGGCTGGTACCTATCATATGTGGGGGTCCTTGATATGGCCAAGTTTGGGAATCACTGCCCTAATGGACTCTACGAATGAATGAATGAATGAATGAATGAAATGAATAAATGAATGAAGTTCCCACAAGAATTTTTCACGCGATGCTCATTCTTATCTTTTTTTTTCATTAATTATCATTTTCGTGAGCACGAAGTTTATCAAGTTTCTTTCCCCTTATCTCTTATCTCACCTAATTTATTAGATTCCTCGGATGAAAGAAGCCGATGAAGAATAACCTCCGATTTAAACTTCATTCCAACAAAATTTCTGCCATTCATTTTACATACACCCACACATTTTTATATATGTATATATATGTGTGTGTGCGTGTGTGTGTGGGTCTATAAACTATGTTTCTATTTAGTGTGAACTTGAAAATGAAGAATATACTACGAAAGTACTTGTTTCATGTCCAGTTTTTTTTTTACTCTCCTTCTTACGTGGATTTTATGACATTCTCAAGCGTCTGCTCCTTCGTGCTACATGAATACACACACACACACACACACACACACACACCTCTCACCCCAGCACCAGCACCTAACCAAAGGAACCCTCTAAAGAACAGCCCTGGGACGAGCAGTCGACCCAACGTGCCCACCACACGATGGACCCACCACTCGCCCCAGCACCTAACCAAAGGAGCCCTCCAAGGACAGCCCTGTAAGGACAGCCCTGGGACGAGCAGTCGACCCAACGTGCCACACACGATGGACCCACCACTCGCCCTGCACTAACCAAAGGAGCCCTCCAAGGACAGCCCTGTAAGGACAGCCCTGGGACGAGCAGTCGACCCAATGTGCCCACCACACGATGGACCCACCACTCGCCCCAGCACCTAACCAAAGGAGCCCTCCAAGGACAGCCCTGGGACGAGCATCCACCCAACATGCCCACCACACGTTGGACCCACCCCTCGCCCCTGCACCTAACCAAAGGAGCCCTCTAAGGACAGCCCTGGGACAAGCAGTTGACCCAACGTGTCCACCACACGTTGGACCCACCACTCGCCCCAGCACCTAACCAAAGGAGCCCTGTGAGGAACAGCCCTGGTAGGAGCAGTCGACCCAACGTGCCCACCACACGTTGGACCCACCACTCGCCCCTGCACCTAATCAAAGGAGCCCTGTAAGGACAGCCCTGGGACGATCAGTCGACCCAATGTGCTCACCACACATTGGACCCACCTAATCGCCCCCAGGCACCCGAACCAAAGGAGCCCTGTAGAGGGACAGCCCTGGGGACCCGAGTAGTTCGACCCAAAACGTGTCCACCACATGTTAGACCCACCACTCTCCTCTGCACCTAATCAAAGGAGCCCTGTAAGGACAGCCCTGGGACGATCAGTCGACCCAATGTGCTCACCACACATTGGATCACCACTCGCCCCAGCACCTAACCAAAGGAGCCCTCTAAGGACAGCCCTGTAAGAACAGCCCTGGGACGAACAGTCGACCCAACGTGCCCACAAGTCATTGGACCCACCACTCGCCCCAGCACCTGACCAAATGAGCCCTCTAAAGACAGCCCTGTAAGAACAGCCCTGGGACGAACAGTCGACCCAACGTGGCCACCACATATTGGACCCAACACTCGCACCAGCACCTAACCAAAGGAACCCTGTAAGGACAGCCCTGGGACGAGCAATTGAACCAATGTGCCCACCACATGTTGGACCCACAACTCGCCCCAACACCTAACCAAAGGAGCCCTGTAAGGAAAGCCCTGGGACGAGCAATCAACCCAACGTGCACACCACCTGTTGGACCCAGCACTCACCCCAACACCTAACCAAAGGAGCCCTGTAAAGACAGCCCTGGGACAAGCAATCAAACCAACGTGTCATAAAATCCACCTAACCAAAGGAGCCCTGAGAGGACAGGCCTGCAGGGACAGCGCTGGGACCAGCAGTCAATTAAACGTGCCCACCACACATTGGACCCACCATTCGCCCCAGCACCTAACCAAAGGAGCCCTGAGAGGACAGGCCTGCAAGGACAGCGCAGGGACCAGCAGTCGACCAAACATGCCACTACACGTTGGACCCACCACCCGCATGCAACATTCCCACGCATCCTCAATGTGCTGAAGTAATGCAAGATATGAGAAAGGATACCAGAATATTTTGCTCAACATGTCTATCATGGATAGACAATGTTATTAAATCAAGACTTAATGTACAAATAGTTGAGAAAGAAGAAGAAGAGGAAGAGAAAAAAGAAGAAAATGGAAGATAAGTAAAGAAAATTTAAATGACAGAAAAAAATAAGGAAAACAAAGAACAAGATAAAAGTATGGATGCAGAGATACTCATTGATACTACATATGAGGCAATCAAGCAGCATACATACGAAGAAATAAATTATGACATGTCAACACAAAAGAAAATCCCGAAGAGGCTCTACCCAGATCTGCACACTGATGGGAAAGAGGAAAAAATAGACAAGAAAGACAAAGTCTGCAACCTTTTGAGAAGAGGGAATTGCAGATTCGGTGAGAGATGTTACTACAAACATCCCAAGGTATGTCACAACTATGAAATCTATGGTAAATGTGCATACCTAGACGGCTATGAGGATGATCGCAGAGATCTGAATCCAAAAATGTGCAAAAACCTAGAAGAAGGAAAAGGATGTAAGTTCAACAAAAAATGTAAATATATGCACCCTGTAGCCATGAATCAAAATCAATTAAATAATCAATCAAATAACAAAATCCAAAATAAGAAAGAAACAAATAAAGAGAGGAACAAAGAATATGAGGTGAAGGAAAAAAGCAAGCCATCACCGCGATATGGAGTGTCAGCAAAGAATTTCCAAGCATCAGCTCCAAGATACAGCTCAAGAGATAAATTCTGTATTTATGATGCAAGAGGATATTGCAGATAAGGAGAAAATTGCAGATTCAGACACAAAATGAATAATTATGATGAAGGAAGATCAAATATTTTGTAAAAGTTGGATTTTTTAATGTCAGAATTTCTGGAAATGAATAAAAGAACAACATACCAGAACAGGAAAGAGACATGGGAAAATCCTTATTATTACCCATATTAAATGAAGGAGATAACACACAAACCATCATAGTGATGAATGCGCAGGGTTTAGTTACGAGTAACTCAAAAAGAAAAATAGAGTACTTAGAAGAAAAAAACTAACCAATAACTTAGAAGAACTAACCAATTAAAAGAAAATAGATTTAATGAATATAAGTGAAACCTGGTATTCCACGAGACTGATAATGATGAACAAATAAAAGGGTTCCAAACTTATAGATCAGATAGAAAAAATAGGAATCAAGGGGGAACCGCAATATATGGGAAAGACATAAAACAAGGAAAAATATATGAGAAATATAGTAACTCAGAATGTAAACTAATAGCGGTAGAATTTGAATATGAAAAATTAATGAACATAGTAATATATAGACCCCCTAATACTAAAGAGTTTGACATAATAATAGAAAAATTGGATGATATATGTAGAAATCACAAGGACTGGACTATTCTCCTATCCGGAGACTTTAACTTTACTTTCGTAGACTGGAAAGAATGAATAGGAGATTGTGGTTGTATTTATACATATAAAAAAGAGAGTAATAGTAGTGCAGAAGATAAGAGGCAATTCGAAAAGCTATTAGATATGCTACTAGAGTACAACATTCAACAAATAAATCAACTGCCAACAAGAAAGGAAAATACTTTAGACCTAGTATTTGTGAACGAGGTGAATTATGTTAAAGAAATAATAGTTTATAATGCGAGTATTTCAGACCATAATGTCATAGAATTAACAGTCCATTCCAAAGCAAGTGAAAACAAAAAGGTGAAGGATATGGAAAATACAATTTCTACAGCAAAAATATAAAATGGTCAGAAATAAATGAAGAATTAAACAAAGATTGGGATAACATTTTCGTAAGTGATGATATAAAGGTAAATACGGAGATATTATATAAAATATTAGAGAAAATAGTGGATAAATATATACCGAAGAAGAAAAGTAAACATCAGTCATGCATTCCAAGAGACAGAAGGATCTTGTTCCAGAAAATCAGAAAGTGGAAAAAAGGTCTTGCAAAAGAAAAGAATCCATGGAAAGAGATAGAACTAAAAAGTAAGATAGAAAATGCAGAACAAAAGATTATAGAAACAAAAGAAAATGAAAAACGGGACTTGGAAGAAAAAACCCTGGTAAATATCAAGCAAAACCCCAAACTATTATATTCGTATGTGAAAAAGATGAATAAAAGAAGAATATAAATAGGCCCTCTAAGAATTGAAGGAAGATTAACGAATGAGAAAAAGGAAATATGCAACATATTGGCAGAAAATATAAGAGAGAATTCACCCCTAGAATTGATAATGAAGATAATGATATAGAAGTAAGGGATGAAAATAGTGAATATTTAGCAGACATAGATATTAATGAAGCTGATATTGTGCAGGCTTTTAATGAAATTAAAAATGGAGCTGCAGCAGGGCCTGATGGTGTCCCTGCTATTTTGTTAAAGAAAGTAGTTCATTCTATCGCAAAGCCACTTGAAATATTATTAAGACAAAGTGTAGATACAGGCAAGATTTATGATGAGCACAAATTAGCATATATTAAACCTACTTTCAAAAGTGGATCAAGACTAGAGGCAAGTAATTATAGGCCTCTGAGTCTAACATCACATATTATGAAAGTGTATGAAAGGTTAATGAAGAAAAATTTAATAAAAAATAATGTTTAATATAGGACAACATGGTTTCGGTTTCGTACCTGAAAAAAGTACACAAACCCAACTGTTAGTCCACCGTGAGAAAATATACAAAAATATGAAAAGCGGAAATGAAACAGATGTGGTTTATCTAGACTTTTCAAAAGCTTTTGACAAGGTAGATCATAATATATCAGCAAAGAAAATTAGAAAACATAATATAGTGGATAAAGTAGGAAGATGGTTAAAAGAATTTTTACACAACAGAAAACAGATAGTTATTGCAAACGATGAGCAATCGGATGAAGCTAAGGTAATATTAGCTGCATTACTGTTTGTTATTATGATTGCAGACATAGACAGTAATGTTAAGGACTTGGTAGTGAGTAGTTTCGCTGATGACACAAGAATAAGTAGAGAAATTACTTGCGATGAAGATAGGAATGCGCTATAAAGAGACCTTAACAAATTATATGATTGGGCAGAGGTAAATAGGATGGAATTTAACTCTGATAAATTTGAATCAATAAATTATGGAGACAGAGAATGAAAGCTATAATGAGACAATCACAAATAAGGAAGCAGTTAAAGACCTTGGTATGATGATGAATAGGAACATGTTATACAATGATCAAATAGCAATTCTATTGGCAAAATGTAAAGCAAAAAGGGAATGTTGTTACGCCACTTCAAAACATGAAAAGCTTAGCGCATGATTATGCTTTATAAAACATATGTTCGTAGTCCACTTGAATATTGCAATATGATATGGTACCCACACTATCAAAAGGATATTGCACAAATAGAGATTGTACAAAGGTCCTTTATAGCTAGAATAGAAGAAGTTAAGGATCTTGACTTCTGGGAAAGACTACAATCCTTAAAATTATATAGTCTAGGAAATGAGGAAGAGAACGCTACATGATAATTCAGGCATGGAAACAGATAGAAGGAATAGCCGAAAACATCATGGAGCTAAAAATATCAGAAAGAGCAAGCAGAGGTAGATTAATAGTGCCCAAAACTATACCAGGAAAAATAAGGAAAGCACACAGGACATTAATCCACTATGCACCAGCATCGATGATGCAGCGTCTATTCAATGCGTTGCCAGCTCATCTGAGGAATATATCAGGAGTGAGCGTAGATGTATTTAAGAATAAGTTCGACAAATATCTAAGCTGCATCCCAGACCATCCAAGATTGGAAGATGCAAAATATACAGGAAGATGCACTAGCAACTCTCTGGTAGACATTAGAGGTGCCTCACACTGAGGGACCTGGGGCAACCCGAACAAGATGTAAGGTCAGTAAGGTAAGGTCCTAAGTATACAGCCTGAGCTTTTACAAGTTCTCTCTCTCTCTCTCTCTCTCTCTCTCTCTCTCTCCTCTCTCTCTCTCTCTCTCCTCTCTCCATCTAAGGATATAATACTGACTTTTTACGCATTCCTACTCTCTCTTCGTCTCTCTCTCTCTCCTCTCTTCTTCTCTTCACTCCATCCTTATGGATCATAGACTGAGATTTTATCAGTTCGCTCTCTCCTTCTCTCTCTCTCTCTCCCTCTCTCTCTATCCTCCATCCTATCTCCTCTCTTCTCCTCTTCTCTCTCTCTCCACTCTAAGAATATATAGACTTAGCTTTTATCAGTTCTCTCTCTCTCTCTCTCTCTCTCTCTCTCTCTCTCTCTCTCTCTCTCTCTCTCTCTCGAGTAGTGCCCTTTTGCTTGGTGAGACGTACCTGTGCACAGTCTGTTTAATAAACCGATATCACGTGTTTAACATACGACTAGATAACGAAATATATCTAGAAGTGTTTGTGAACTATCGGTGATAAGATTAGTGTGAAAATATTAGGATAAAGCGTCTACTAAGTTAGTTTATCGAGTGAAGTATTGCAAATAAGATCAAGATGGCAGTAAGCTCAGAATGTGGGAGGAGATGGCGAAATCTTGCTCTTCTTGCAGATCTGCAATATGATGAGTTAGCAGGAAGGGAACTGGCATTTCTCATCTATGAGATCAATAACAGCCCTAATCAAAAAGACACAAAAGTATTCATAGACATATTGGAAGGATATGATCCTTCAAACTGGAATAAATCATCAGAAAACATCATGAAAATAATTGAAGGAGTTCCAATTAAAATTCAAGTCGTTAAGAGACTTATAAAAAAAATTTACATCAATCAACATATTCCGACAAAGAAAATGAATAAGGTGAACATTGTGAATATACTAATTAATACAATAGGAAAAAGAATGCCAAAAGCATGCAAACTGTGTAAGGTGTGGTATAGCATAGTCAATCCACATAACCTGATCAGAAAATGTTCTGCATGCAACATCCCCACGCATCCTCAATGTGCTGAAGTCATGCAAAATACGAGTAAGGATACCAGAGTATTTTGCTCAACATGTCTCTCATGGATAGACAATGTTATTAAATCAAGACTTAATGTGCAAATAGTAGAGGATGAAGAAGAAGAGGAAGAAGAGGAAAATGGAAGAGAGGAAAACAAAACTGAAATGAGAGAAAAAAATAATGAAAACAAAGAGCAAGACAAGAGTATGGATGCAGAGATACTCATGGATAATACATATGAGGCAATCAAGCAGCATACATATGAAGAAATAAATTACGACATGAAAACACAAAATAAAATCCCAAAGAGGCTTTACCCTTTTGAAAAGAGGGGATTGCAGATTCGGTGAGAGATGTTACTACAAACATCCCAAGGTATGTCACAATTATGATATCTATGGTAAATGTGCATACCTAGACAGCTATGAGGATGAATGCAGAGGTCGATATCCAAAAATATGCAAAAACCTAGAAGAAGGAAAAGGATGTAAGTTCAACAAAAAATGTTGTAAATATATGCATCCTGTAGCCATGAATCAAAATCAATTAAACAATCAATTAAATAATAAAATCCAAATTAGAAAAGAAACAAATAAAGAGAGGAACAAAGAACATGAAGTGAAGGAAAAAAGCAAGCCATCACCGTGATATGGAGTGTCAGCAAAGAATTTCCAAGCATCAGCTCCAAGATACAGTTCAAGAGATAAATACTGTATATACGATGCTAGGGTATGGTGCAGATACGGAGAAAATTACAGATTCAGACACAAAATGAATAATTATGATGAAGGAAGATCAAATATTTTGTAAAAGTTGGATTTTTTAATGTCAGAATTTCTGGAAATGAATAAAAGAACAACATACCAGAGCAGGAAAGAGACATGGGAAAATCCTTATTATTACCCATATTAAATGAAGGAGATAACACGCAAACCATCATAGTGATGAATGCGCAGGGTTTAGATACGAGTAACTCAAAAAGAAAAATAGAGTACTTAGAAGAACCAACCCAAATTGAAAAGAAAATAGATATAATGAATATAAGTGAAACCTGATAATGATGATCAAATAAAAGGGTTCCAAACTGATAGATCAGATAGAAAAAATAGGAATCAAGTAGGAACCACGATATATGGGAAAGACGTATAACAAGGAAAAATATATGAGAAATATAGTAACTCGGAATGTGAACTAATAGCAGTAGAATTTGAATCTGAAAAATTAATGAACATAGTAATATATATAGACCCCCTAATACTAAAGAGTTTGACACAATAATAGAAAAATTGGATGATATATGTAGAAATCACAAGGACTGGACTATTCTCTTATCCGGAGACTTTAACTTTACTTTCGTAGACTGGAAAGAACGAATAGGAGATTGTGGTTGTATTTATACATATAAAAAAGAGAGTAATAGCAGTGCAGAAGATAAGAGGCAATTCGAAAAGCTATTAGATATGCTACTAGAATACAACATTCAACAAATAAATCAACTGCCAACAAGAAAGGAAAATACTTTAGACCTAGTATTTGTGAACGAGGTGAATTATGATAAAGAAATAGTAGTTTATAATGCGAGTATTTCAGACCATAATGTCATAGAATTAACAGTCCATTCCAAAGCAAGTGTAAACAGAGATAACCAAGAAATGAAAACGTGGGAAGGATATGGAAAATACAATTTCTACAGTAAAAATATAAAATGGTCAGATATAAATGAAGAATTAAACAAAGATTGGGATAACATTTTCGTAAGTGATGACATACAGGTAAATACGAAGATATTATATAAAATATTAGAGAAAATAGTGGATAAATATATACCGAAGAAGAAAAGTAAACATCAGTCATGCATTCCAAGAGACAGAAGGATCTTGTTCCAGAAAATCAGAAAGTGGAAAAAAGGTCTTGCAAAAGAAAAAAAATGCATGGAAAGAGATGGAACTAAAAAGTAAGATAGAAAAGGCAGAACAAAAGATTATACAATCAAAAGAAAATGAAAAATGGGACTTTGAAGAAAAAACCCTAGTAAATATCAAGCAAAACCCCAAACTATTGCACTTGTATGCAAAAAAGATGAATAAAAGAAGAATAGAAATAGGCCCTCTAAGAATTGAAGGGAGATTAACGAATGAAAAAAAGGAAATATGCAACATATTGGCAGAAAGATATAAGAGAGAATTTACCCCTAGAATTGATAATGAAGATAATGATACAGAAATAAGGGATGGAAATAGTGAATATTTAGCAGACATAGTTATTAATGAAGCTGATATTGTGCAGGCTATTAATGAAATTAAAAATGGAGCTGCAGCTGGACCTGATGGTGTCCCTGCTATTTTGTTAAAGAAAGTAGTTCATCCTACCGCAAAGCCACTTGCAATATTATTAAGACAAAGAGTAGATACAGGCAAGATTTATGATGAGCACAAATTAGCATATATTACCCCTACTTTCAAAAGTGGATCAAGACTAAAGGCAAGTAAATATAGGCCTCTGAGTCTAACATCACTTATTATGAAAGTGTATGAAAGGGTAAAGAAGAAAAATATTATGAAACATATAATAAAAAATAATTTGTTTAATACAGGGCAACATGGTTTTGTACCCGGAAAAAGTTCACAAACCCAACTGTTAGTCCACCTTGAGAACATATACAAATATATGAAAAGCGGGAATGAAACAGATGTGTTTTATCTAGACTTTGCAAAAGCTTTTGACAAGGTAGATCATAAAATATTAGCAAAGAAAATTAGAAAACATAATATAGCGGACAAAGTAGGAAGATGGTTAAAAGAATTTTTACACAACAGAAAACAGATAGTTATTGCAAACGATGAGAAATCGGACGAAACTAAGGTAATATCCGGTGTGCCACAAGGTACGGTGTTAGCTGCATTACTGTTTGTTATTATGATTGCAGACATAGACAGTAATGTTAAGGACTCGGTAGTAAGCAGTTTCGCCATTGACACAAGAATAAGTAGAGAAATTACTTGTGATGAAGATAGGAACGCGCTATAAAGAGACCTTAACAAAGTATATGATTGTGCAGAGGTAAATTGGATGGTATTTAACTCTGATAATTTTGAATCAATAAATTATGGAGACAGAGAAGGAAAGCTATATGCATATAGGGGACCTAATAATGAGACAATCACAAATAAGGAAGCAGTTAAAGACCTTGGTGTGATGATGAATAGGAACATGTTATGCAATGATCAAATAGTAATTCTATTGGCAAAATGTAAAGCAAAAATGGGAATGTTGTTACGCCACTTCAAAACAAGAAAAGCTGAACACGTGATTATGCTTTATAAAACATATGTTCGTAGTCCACTTGAATATTGCAATATGATATGGTACGCACACTATCAAAAGGATATTGCACAAATAGAGATTGTACAAAGGTCCTTCACAGCTAGAATAGAAGAAGTTAAGGATCTTGACTGCTGGGAAAGACTACAATCCTTAAAATTATATAGTCTAGAAAGGAGAAGAGAATGCTACATGATAATTCAGGCATGGAAACAGATAGAAGGAATTGCCGAAAACATCATGGAGCTAAAAATATCAGAAAGAGCAAGCAGAGGTAGATTAATAGTGCCCAAAACTATACCAGGAAAAATAAGGAAAGCACACAGAACATTAATCCACTACGCACCAACATCGATAATGCAGCGTCTATTCAATGCGATGCCAGCTCATCTGAGGAATATATCAGGAGTGAGCGTAGATGTGTTTAAGAATAAGCTCGACAAATATCTAAGCTGCATCCCAGACCATCCAAGATTGGAAGATGCAAGATATACCGGAAGATGCACCAGCAACTCTCTGGTAGACATTAGAAGTGCCTCACACTGAGGGACCTGGGGCAACCCGAACAAGATGCAAGGTCTGTAAGGTAAGGTCTCTCTCTCCATTGTAAGGTTATGGACTGAGCTTTTATCAGTTCTTTCTCTCTCTCTCTGCGACAGTAGTATAGTCATATATACTCTACTTAGATTTCCAAAAGGCCTTTGACTAAGTTCCACACAAGAAACTAATGACAAAAGTTAGAGCTTTAGGAATTGTAGGAGAAATGGCAGACTGGATCGAAGACCGGCTAACTTATCGAAAACAGAGAGTCGTCATAAACGGTGAAGAATCAGAATGGGCAGTTGTGATAAGATGAGTTCCTCAAGGTTCTGTCCTTGGCCCGCTCTTGTTTTTAATTTATATCAATGACATTGATGAAAGATTAATAGCGGGAGAGCCAAAATTGCATACAAACTAAACTAAGTGTATATGCTGCAGACCCAGAGACAGTAGAAAGTTTACGAAATGATCTAAAGAAAATAAGAGAGCGGTCAAAAAGGTGGCAAATGCCTTTTAACGTGGATAATTGTAAAGTTTTACAAATAAAAACAAACAACCCTCATGTCAACTACATGCTGCTTGGGAATGACATAAATAGTATAGAACAAGAAGAGGACCTTGGAGTCATTATTACCAAGGACTTAAAATTCACAAAACAGTGCATAAAAGCTGAAAAGAAGGCACAGAAACTAATGGGATATATAAAGAGGCAGTTCAAATACAGAAACAAGGAAACGGTGTTCCAGCTCAACACATCAATAGTTAGACCTCATCTTGACTCTGCAGTACAGTTTTGGTCACCAACACTAAGAAAGGACATAAATAGATTAGAAGGGGTACAAGCAAGAGCCACAAAGCTAATTCCATCCATGAGGCAAATAGGTTACCAGAGACGACTACAGAGCCTGAACATGTATGGCTTAGAAACACAATGATTGCGAGGACAACTAACAGAAACATTAAAAACACTAAAAGGCATAACAAAAGTAAATAGTAACCTATTTACATTAAACAAAATCCAGACATAAAATAATGGTTGAAAACTTGAACTGAAGAGGTACAACACATCCCATTGTGGGAACATCTTTACGTACAAGATATGTAACACATGGAATAAACTGCCACCATAAGTTGTAAACAGCAGCAGTGTGGAAGAGTTCAAAAGAAAGCTAGATAAAATCATTAGAACACTATGAATGAATTGTAAATCCTGCTCCTACAGATAAGTGAGCATATGATGTCTCGGCGGATGGACTAACAAGTCTTTGTGTTGGAATATCAGCTATTTACCACTTTTATCCGACTCTCTTTCTCCATGATATTCACTCATCACTTCCTTCTTTCCTTTCTCATTCACGATATCGTACATTGATCAAACAACCCAATGAATATCTTTACTTACAACATTCACGTGCAATTTGCATTCACATTTGTAGTGATGAATATCTGAGGAATTAACAAGAACACTTGCGCAAGTTCTTGGAAGGAAACCCGTCTACAACGCGTTCGTTTACAGCATGACTGGGTCCAAGCAATCAGGAGTGCTTGCGATCTCTTCAAGAACTTGGGTGAAATCGTGTCGATTTGACATTGAAAGCTATGTTCTTTCTTCATGGGAGTTTCATAAAGTGTCATAAAATCTCGAAGAATGAAATCACTAAGTATGTGGTAATGTGAGTGAATGTGCCTTTATGGTGTTTTATATTTATTAAAATATCTAAACATAAAATCACTAAGTATGTGGTAAGGTGAGTGAATGTGCTTTTATGATGTTTTATATTTATTAAAATATCTAAACATAAAATCACTAAGTATGTGGTAATGTGAGTGAATGTGTTTTTATGTTTTATCTTTTTTAAATATCTAAAAATAAAATCTCTAAGAATGAAATCACTAAGTATGTGGTAATGTGAGTGAATGTGCTTTTATGTTTTATATTTACTAAAATATCTGAAATTAAAATCACTAAGAATTAAATCATTAAGTATGTGTAATATGAGTGGATGTGCTTTTATGTTTTATATTTATTAAAATATCTAAACATAAAATCACTAAGTACTTGGTCATTTGAATGAGTGTTTTTATGTCTCAGATTTATTCAAACCAGTAGGCGTTTCTTTTGACTCAGGAGAAAGCAAAAAAGTAGAAGGAGAGTGTGAGAATTTGGTGCAAATATGACAAGTTATTCCAAAAGCAAAGATGGTTATAATATATAGTTTTATGTCATGATACTTTATCAATAATTCAATGCCATTTTTCCCATTTCTCGTCTAAATCTGAACAACTTATTCCTTAGTTTTGGTGTAAAAAGTGTACACAGATTTTTATTAACACTCCATAATACAAAAGCCAGAGGTCGTGCAAATACTTGTCTGCACACGGATATGATATATAAAAAAAATTAATCGACTTTATATCTAAAAATTAAATGCAATTTTGAGTGTGACGTAACGTGCGTTAATCTTATTATGGTGAGACTTTTTAAATACCAAGATAACAACTGAACGCCAATTAACCTGGATGGTTAGACCAGGTAGCGCCCGAGAGAAATTTCTACAATCGTCCTGAAGTTTCCAAGTTTTTTTTAGGCCATTTTTGTACGTTTTTTGTGGGGTTTTTTTACTTTTGACGATTAAATCATATTGATTTTTACTTTTGACGATTAAATCATATTGATTTTTACTTTTAAAGATTAAATCGTATTGATTTTTACTTTTGACGATTAAATCACATTGATTTTTACTTTTGACGATTAAATCAAATTGATTTTTACTTTTGACGATTAAATCAAATTGATTTTTACTTTTGACGATTAAATCATTTTGATTTTTACTTTTAACGATTAAATCATATTGATTTTTACTTTTGACGATTAAATCAAATTGATTTTTACTTTTGACGATTAAATCACATTGATTTTTTACTTTTGACGATTAATCACATTGAATTTACTTTTGACGATTAAATCACATTGATTTTTACTTTTGACGATTAAATCAAACTGATTTTTACTTTTGACGATTAAATCAAACTGATTTTTACTTTTAACGATTAAATCATATTGATTTTTACTTTTGACGATTAAATCACATTGATTTTTACTTTTGACGAATAAATCACATTGATTTTTACTTTTGACGATTAAATCACATTGATTTTTACTTTTGACGATTAAATCAAATTGATTTGTACTTTTGACGATTAAATCAAATTGATTTTTACTTTTGACAATTAAATCAAATTGATTTTTACTTTTAACGATTAAATCATATTGATTTTTACTTTTGACGAAAAAATCACATTGATTTTTACTTTTGACGATTAAATCACATTGATTTTTTTTACTTTTGACGATTAAATCACATTGATTTTTACTTTTGACGATTAAATCAAATTGATTTTTACTTTTGACGATTAAATCAAATTGATTTTTACTTTTGACGATTAAATCAAATTGATTTTTACTTTTGACGATTAAATCATATTGATTTTTACTTTTGACGATTAAATCATATTGATTTTTACTTTTAACGATTAAATCATATTGATTTTTACTTTTAAAGATTAAATCATATTGATTTTTACTTTTAAAGATTAAATCATATTGATTTTTACTTTAACGATTAAATCATATTGATTTTTACTTTTAACAATTAAATCATATTTATTTTTACTTTTGACGATTAAATCATATTGGATTTTACTTTTAACGATTAAGTCATATCGATTTTTACTTTTGATGATTAAATCATATTGATTTTTACTTTTGACGATTAAATCATAATGATTTATACTTTTGACGATTAAATCATAATGATTTATACTTTTGACGATAAAATCATATCGATGGAATTTCCACTTTTGGGAACCTCATGAATATTGATTTTGTATCAACAATACTCACTATTTATATAATAGTTTTTTTTAGGTGAAAAGGAAGGCCATCCGCAGAATGTATAATTTTACTTTTTTTTATTAATAAACTACAAAATCACTCGGCTAGAGAAACCGGTCATTTATTTCATCTCAAGTATTTATCTCAAAAGGGACTGAGTAACCATTCAAATAATTTTTGGTTTGGTTTATGTTGAAATACACACACACACACACATACATACACACACACACACACACACACACACACACACACATATATATATATATATATATATATATATATATATATATGTATATATATATATATATGTGTATATATATGTTATATATAATGAGTCACAAACTATACAGAACACGATATATATAATATATATATATATATATATATATATATATATACTATATATATATATATATATATCATATATATATATATATATATATATATATATATATATATATAATATATTCATTATATATAAATACATGAAGATATATATATATATATATATATATAATGTAAATCTATTACAAATGTATACTATACACATACATACATATCAATATACATACATATATAAATATATGCTAAATACAAATGGATATGCATCCTTGAAAAAGTGGTGCAAGATGCAAAAATGAAAGTACAAAAAAAATTGAGGAAAAAAAACACTACACTGAAGAGCAAGCATAGTTGGCAGAAGTTCCTGAGCGACGATTCAAGAAGAAGAAGAAAGCGCGATTTTAGAGTGACGTGCAGTCGACAGAGAGAGAGAGAGAGAGAGAGAGAGAGAGAGAGAGAGAGAGAGAGAGCCAGTCGACATCACGTCGACACTTCGTCGGAAAAAGACGAGTAAGTCGAAGGAAATTCACCGAAAACTTGATGGAATATGAAACTGCGAATCGTAAACTGAGAAAAATCTAAATAAATCGTAAAACTTGAACAGTAAATGACACGCCAGAAAAAGAGCAAGTCGCTATAGTAGGTTCACATCAACTATGCATCTGCTCCTGTCAGGCCTAGACAGCAGATGCACGGTTGATGTGAATCTACTATAGAATAGGTCTAATGTAGGGGGTTCTTAACGGTGGGTATCCATACCCCTTGGGGGCATGAGAACCACAAATATCTCTGGATATTTACATGTATTTAATTTCAGTGCGTCAATGTATACACGGGTATATTTTGTAAATAAATGACTATAGAAAACTATAGATGCTTTTGTTTGTTTGTATGGTGTCTTACGTTCCATGGAACCAGTGGTTATTCAGCAACGGCACTAACGGCTTTACGTGACTTCCGAACCACGTCGAGAGTGAACTTCTTTCACCAGAAATACACATCTCTGACCCCTCCGTAGAAATACTGAGAATCGAACTCGCGGCCAACGAGGTGGCACGCCAACACCATACCGACCACGACACTGAGGCACTTATAATATAGATGCTTTTGGATTTCTTGTATGTTGTATTCCTAGCTATTAATACCTTACGCATTAAACTAAGTATATTAAGTTATAGTGTCAACAAATAGGACTTCAGTGGACTTGAGCAGAGGCGGGTATGGAACCACATTGGGCAATCCTTTGGGGCTCTTCTGGATTCCTCAAAGTTCTTCAAGAATAGGGACTCTCTCTAATGCTCCTCTCTTTAGAGCTACCTCTTTAGTATATATCGTCGTTTCTGGCCCATTCATCTTTAGTCTCTGGGTTTCTTTGCTTTAAAAGTGTTTTCCAATTTCAAAACATAACTGTCTAATTGTAGTCTAATTTTAACATAAGTCTATTTCAGATTTATTTACAAAAGAATCACAGTATACTTCTCGGAATTGGTCTGTCTTCAACTCTCTGGGTTCAGGACACTTAAGTATACTCAGTCTAGCGAAAGTATTATTATTTTTTTTTTTTCTATCACAGTCCTCCAATTCGACTGGGTGGTATTTATAGTGTGGGGTTCCGGGTTACATCCTGCCTCCTTAGGAGTCCATCACTTTTGTTACTATGTGCCCCGTTTCTAGGATCACACTCTTCTGCATGAGTCCTGGAGCTACTTCAGCCTCTGGTTTTTCTAGATTCCTTTTCAGGGATCTTGGGATCATGCCGAGTGTTCCTATAATTATGGGTACGATTTCCACTGGCATATCCCATATCCTTCTTATTTCTATTTTCAGATCTTGACACTTATCCATTTTTTCCCTCTCTTTCTCTTCAACTCTGGTGTCCCATGGTATTGCGACATCAATGAGTGATACTTTCTTCTTGACTTTGTCAATCAAATTATTATTATTATTATTATTATTATTATTATTATTATTATTATTATTATTATTATTATTATTATTATTATTACTATTTAAGTAGATCAGACCTATTCATATGGAACAAGCTTCCAGAGATTGTTGGTTTATACAAAAACAAAATAATAATAATAATGATTAATAAATAAATAAAAATAAATATCACACTTCTACAATTATTTCTGGCCGCCTTTCAGTTTCATATTTAATCTTGATATATAACAAAATTAGACAAGCGACGATTTAGTCTATATTTCACTTTAGCAGTTAACAGATTTTTAATGTTACATCAACGGCAATAGTATTGATTGATATTTATCAACTCATAAATAGCTAGATAAATCATGATAGTAATAATATATCACTACCCTAATACATCTGAATGCATTTGAATACATTCTCATCTATTCGCTAATTTTTTATCATTTTTTTAAAAGTGATATCTCTTCTTTCTGTCTTTCCCTTTACCTCCCCTTACTATTTCCTAAAGGACACAGCTCATCGCTGGACGAGTGGGGTACGTGCTCACCCGAAGATCGATTTCCAGCTCTGCAAACGTGGAATCAGAGGCATTTATTTCTGCGGATTAGAAATTCATTTCTCAATATACTGTGGTTTGGATTCCACAATAAGCTGTAGGTCCCGTTGCTAGGTAACCAATTGATTCCTAGCCACGTCAAAATATCCAGTCCTTCGGGCCAACCTGAGGAATAGACTCAACTTAATGAATTTCAAGTCAGTGGCCCCTTTGGTGGGCTTGCTCATATTTAATATCTTTCATCTTCTGAATAATAATAATAATAATCATACTATAATGGGCGTAATGTCTGTCTGTCTGTCATTCAATAACGGCCAAACGGCTGGTCAGATGGGCATGAAACTTGGCAGGGTTATGGTGGGGACCCCTAAGATGGTTTGTAATGGGGTTTCATCCAACCTACCCCCCTCCTTCGTAGGGGATGGGGGTGAGAAGGGATTCCCTGAAACGGAGCTGTTTCTGGACGTGAATCGAGGCTGGTTATTCCCATAGACTGAGTTGCTTTACGAATTTTCATACATAATTTCTGTACAACTTCCCCGGAGAAAGTCGTGAATATTTCAGCTCGGACACAATAGAAGATGAAAATTATCATATAAATTTTTCACTTCTGCACCCGTATTTTATCACCCACGGTAGATGGATAAGTTTGCTGGTAATATTAATAATAATAATAAAATTAGTAAGTAATACTATTAAAAATGGCAAGATCATCCAATATAAATACCAATGTAAGTAATGATTATTCCAAACGTCAATACTTTGAGATCAGTGTTTATTGTTCCGTTTACTCTAATTTTTTTTGTGGGTGGGGGAAGGGGGGGTCCCTGCTTCCTCCCCCCCCACCAGACGTCATAGACAGGTTGTTTATTTAGACAAGTCAAAACAGCAGGCTGATAAGCCGTCTCCTCTATGCCAGAGGTACGTTTAAGTGAAAAAAAAATAAATAAATAAAATCAAGTAAGAAAAAAGGATCGTGATGAAGTCCGTTGCACCCTTGAAAAAACTATCAGTGCAGTATATATATATATATATATATATATATATATATATATATATATATATATGTATATATATATGTGTGTTGTGTGTGTGTGTGTGTGTGTGTGTGTGTGCTGTTCAAAAGGCTTTGCTACAATTCGTCTCCAATGATGAGAAAAAGCAACAGTGGTCAAGATAATATTATAATATATAACATATCATATATATATTATATATTATAGTATAATAATATAAGATATATTAATAATATACTATATATATATAATATATTATACATATATATATAGGAAGTTTATAACTCTTTACCAAGAGCTGCCTTTTTAAAGATAGATAGAATATACATAGAGAGAGAGAGAGCGAGAGCGAGAGAGAGAGAGAGAGAGAAAGAGAAATAACAATTGCACGCAGCATCAAAGCAACCCCCCCCCCACCACCACCTTCCTCATTACATAAACCTCACAATCAACTCTTAAGTGAACATAAAATTTAGGCCACAGGCCAAGCGCAACTGGGACCCATGAGGTCATTCAGCGCTGAAAGGGAATTTCAGGATGAAAAAGGGCTGAGAGGCGTAGTAACAGGAGGGAAGCCTCAAAGCAGCTGAGGAATGGAAGATGGAAGGAATGTAATATGAATGGAGGTACAGTAAAAGGAATGAAAGGCGTCCAACGCTTTTTGATATAAATTTTCGTGTCAAAAACTGAAGTTTGAGATTAATTGGATGGTTAACCTGCAGTAAGATGAATGTCTTTAATAAGTGTTTTGCATTTTTTTTTTTAATTTTTTCCTTTCAAGGGTACGCGAAGATGGGCAGTAGCTGGGGCTGTTCTACGAGCAAGAGCCCGTGCTGGCATAAGGCCAACTTACGCCAGCCGTTAAAATAAAACTAGATCTGTAGTGGATACTGGTTAAAAAAAATGAACATTAAAAAACTTATTGTTCGTTCGGCAAAAGACAATATCTAATACTATTCTTACAGTACCAATTATTCTCCACATTCTCCCCGCGACCATAAGGAACAACCGAAGACCAGAAAATAAAAGCATAATAAAACATGCAAAGTGCAATAAAGAATAAAGGAATAGGTATATAGACTACCAATAGCAATTTCCTGATAAAAAAAAAAAAAAAAAAAAAAGTTTCATAGCCCTAACGTTCTGGTAGACAGGTCTTCCATACAAAATAATAACAATAATAATAATAATAAAACCTAATCAAGGAACGACCCTTTCCTAGTAGGTATATCAACATCAGGTCCTTCAAACAACGGCAGCCATGTTTAAACCAAACAGCGAACACGGTCGACCAAACTCATTTTAACCAATCAAATTTGACCGAGATCTCAAAAGCTTGAGTGAACACATTTATCGTAAAGCAGAGCTAGTAACTTTTTTTTTTTAAATGAATACGCACAACCAAATAACGGAGACTCAAACAAATACATGGACAATTTCAACCAATGAGAGGGGTTACTAAGAACATAAGGACATGTTCAACCAATCCCCTGTCTTTTGATAAATAGACGAACACGTTCAACCAATCACCACTTTTATGATAAATAGACGAACACGTTCAACTAATCACCAGTTTTATGATAAATATACGAACACGTTCAACCAATCACCTTCTTATATATAATAAATATACGAGCACTTCAACCAATCACGCGGTTTATAAAAAAAAAAAAAAAGTTAACAGTTCAAACCTACCTTAACACCTCGATAGTTACATCCTGTGAGTATCTCAAGGCATTGTGGAGTTCCTCTCCCGTCCAGCCAGACGCTCTCACACCGTCAACGCTAACGACTTGGTCGCCGACGCAGAGGCCACTCGATTTCCCTGCCTTGATCAAAAGAGAGGGTGATTTAATACCCAAAGGAAGTGAGGAGGCCCTGTATGTATGTATGTATGTATGTATGTATGTATATGTATGTAATTTATTTCTTAAAATTAATTGATTAAGTAATCTATTTATTTTGTCAGTAATTTAATTGCATTACGAGAATTACGATACACTTAAACGAGCATATATTGCAACATATTTATATACACACACATATATATATATGTGTGTATAAAAATATGTTGTAATATATATGTGTTTAAGTGTATCATAATCTCCGTAATGCAATTAAATTACTGACAAAATAAATATTAATTAATTTCAAAAAATAAATAATAGATAGATATAGGCCCAATTCTTACTCAATTGCACACATATACAGTCTGTCTGTAACGTTTAAGTGTATCATGGTTCTTCTTTGCATAAAACGAATAAAATAATATAATTTAAACAACAGAAAAAAATATATGTAAATAAACAGACAAATAATAAATAAATGTAATAATCAAATCGCCAGCAGTCAGGTTCTTCGATGGCCGGGTGGAACTTCGTTGGCACTCCTGGCACTGGCCCTTCGCAAGGTCATGAGAAAAAAAGATTAAATTGGGAGTTACAAAATAGAGAGGAAAATATAAATGCTTTCTCTCAGTGATGATAAGGAGAGATAAAAGTCAATTATAGGTCAATACTGAGAGAAGGATAAACAAAATTTTCTTAAGAGTACTGTTTTTAATCGACGAATCAAGACGACGGAAAGAACAAAAGCAATAAAAAGATTGAAACGCGAGAAGTTGGTAGCGGTAAGTAAACCCTCGGAAGTGGTGGGAGGTGGCGGGGGTGGGAGGAGTGTTGTGGTGGGGGAGAGAGCTAGGGGAGTCATGGGGGGGAGGGGAGGGTACCCGGAAGAGTCATGGGTGGGTTGGGAGAGAGAGGTAGGGTGACGATAGTACTACCAGGCGAGAGAAAAGTTGTTAGGAGAACAGGAAAGGTACCGGGGGAGTCATAGGTCGGGGTACGAGAGAGAGAGAGAGAGAGAGAGAGAGAGAGAGAGAGAGGGGGGGGGGGGGGGAGAGGGGGAGGTAGCAATGGCACTCTGCGAAGAGATGGTGGCCATGCTACCAAAATAGTTCGCAGTGTCCGTGTGATGCCCCTGGCCACACTCGCATAGCCACACGCGACCACATACCCACAAACGCGTACACAAACACGTACATAAATAGGTACACAAATACACACACACATACTATAGTACACACCCTCACGTACTACACTTTATAACAAGTTCAGTCCCGTGCTCCGTTTATGAGGGACACGAAGTAGTAGAGATAGGTCTAGTTTCGTCTGTGGTTCTAACAATCCAATGTATCTGCTGGTTAACAAACATATGTATGCATGAATATGCACATGCACATATACATTCATAGCATATATAGGCCTATGTGTGTAGGCTACATATGTACGCAAAATTTTACACATACATAAACAACATACCTATCACTTTTTCCTACCAAGAAAAGGAAAAATTCTCAAACCAAAAAAAACATCTCACCTACAGTTATTCAATTCTAAAAATTGAATAAATGAATAAATTAAAAAAATTGTATCAGCCTAATTTCCCTTATTCTCTTCTCTCCTTCACAATAAGAAAAAAAAAATCTACGAAATACGGAAGTGAATGATATCAAAAGAGCTCTCAAGAAAGAGCGAATATCACAAGGGAGGAAAATGACCGTGAAATGAACACACAGAGGGTAGTCTCTCATTTGGGAGTGTTATATGGCCTTCTAGCGCGGAAACTGATGAGATAAATATCAATCGGGAGCTAGACCGACAGAACGTTATATGTATATACTTGCCTTTCGCGTCAGTTTCTGTGCTCTCTCTCTCTCTCTCATGCACACACACAAACGGACATGTGAGCAAAATCTTTCTTCCTCTTTCTCTGACAACACACCTACACATAAGCACAACGAACAAAATCTCTATCTCTCTCTCGCACACACATAGTGAGCGAAATCTCTGTCTCTAACACATACACCTTCGCAAACATAGTGAGCAAAATGCTCTCTCATATACGCGCACACACACCCACACAAACAGTGAGCAGAATAATTAGAAAGGTATGCATGCATTTCAAGTTCACTTCCAAAATTATTTTTTATGTTTAATTTATTGTTTACTCTCACCAGTTTCCGCATCTTTCAATTTCAGCTTAAGATCTCAGACTAATATATATCTTTGATTTAGCCAAGTTATAGACTAATGTTTCTTAGATGTCATTTTTTAGCTAAGTGTTAGACTAATACATACCTTTCATGTCATTACTTGAATAAAACTTGGACTGATACGTTTCTTCGGTATCATTATTTTGCTAAGTCTTGGTCAGCAAAGTAAATATCTAGGTGATTCTTTGAGTTCTCTTCTCTAATCTAAAAGATGTTGCTTCTCATAAATTAAATATTCCAGAAACCATATTATCTCTGATGTTTCCATAAGCTAGCACATTTTTAATCCACAAATACATATCATATGACTTAAACCACATTTAGGACAACATTTCCCAGCTTTGTTTTTGCAACAAGTATCATATGCTCTCTAATAGAGATTGTTGCCGAGTGTAGTGATATTAAAAAGACCATTTGACAATAGGCCTAAGAATGTTCTCGAATTCAAATTCTAATGAGAAAATAACCATTAAAGGGTACTAAATAGAACAGCGAATTGGTTAGGTGGGGCCATATCATATAGAATATCAAACGATGCTTCATAGGAGGTTAAACTATAAGAAACTGAACGATTGTGACATACAATCACTTGCAAGTTTCTCAAAGAGCTTCCTTACGTGCTGAGCTGGGCTAATACTAGGTCAGTTTAATCTAACAACGGGGAATATATATTACTCATAACAGGTACACAATATAAATTTTGAAGTGTCTACACAGTTGCACTTTTGGCTAGCATATCTTAAAAAGAACTTCCTTCCATGAAGCGATAATCAAAGTTAATCACTGTTACCACCCTCTTTTCCCATAAGCACTACTCTCTCTCTCTCTCTCTCTCTCTCTCTCTCTCTCTCTCTCTCTCTCTGCCCGTACATGAGAATTTTAAAGCCAGTTTACGAGTGATGGAAGTTATCATCTGATGTAAACACTTTACCCCTTCTGTTTGGACTCTGCCGGCCGTTCTGGTTTTTGAGGGATGAGGGCAAACACCTCTTAAATGATTTGTAAGGAACGAAGGGAACTGTTCCTCCACTATCATGAGACAACATTCGGTACATAACGGTTTTTACACTCCGGAAAGAACGGGGGGAACTGTTCCACTATTACGGAACATTTAGCTACATACGGATTATACTGTTCATTTCGAATCATTTGAAATGACGCTTCGTCTCATCTCAATGTGGTTTGCCTTCAACCGTTCTGCCATTACATAATTTCTTCCTAGTGGGATACTACTCCATCATTATGGCGGGTGATTCTACACGGAGATATTATCGTTTATGAACACCAATTTTTGACCGAAATATAGAATAGGGTGTAAATGATGCAGTACAGGTGCCATAATTCGAGAAATTTGCCGCATTCACCTGCGAGGGGCCGGTATATACTAAGCATATAGCGTCCCGTAGTTTTTTCTTAGGCCTATTAGGTCCAAGCTACATGACTAGTCCGGTTTACGGTTTTACTGCCACTTCATCAGTTTTTCCTTAATAAATCGCAAAAGGGCGCGAACAGCTCTGATAATGTGGTGAAAGACAAATCCTATTTTAATTGATAAGCTTCAGGTCACGCGGAAGAAGCGTTACCTGGCGGCCATCTTGAAATTTATTTCATCAAAGTTCAAATAGCATTTCTTCAAAGCCCTACAAACCTAAACAAGCTTAGAGCGATTGTGAATTCCAATCCGCAATGCTTAATGAGTGATTGCTTAGCGGATGTTGAGCGAGTGTTTAGGGTTTTGTGAATGTTTTGTAAGTGTTGGAATGCTTTAGTAAGTGTTTAGGGTTTAGTGAATGTTAGTATTTAGTGTGTAAGTGCTTATCGAGTGTTTAATGAATGATTAGTGAATAAAACTGAATTTTCAATGACTGTTTAGTGCTTAATGAGTTTTTAGGGGTTTAGTGAGCATTTAGGGTTTAGCGAGTAGTTAATGCTTGATGAATGCTTAAATTTTAATGAGTGTTTATTGTTAGTGCTTAGTGAATGTTAATGTATAGTGAATACTTAGTGAATGTTTAGTGCTTAGCGAATGTTTAGCGAGTGTATAGTGTGTGCCTAGTGAATATTGAGTATTCACTGGGTGTTTAGTGTTATTGAGTTTGAGTGTATATAGTAATGTGAGAGCTTAGTGAGTGTTAGTGTTAAGGATTGTACATTACTGTTTAGTGACTGTATGCAAAGAAACCATCTATGCTAGACATTGCTTAGACCCAAGAGCAGATGCTTAGGCCTCTCACCTTGATCACAATGGTTAGAGTGCTTAGGCCAACCTACCTTTGTAAGTTTATTTTTCTTTGCGAAATTGGGTCAAGCAATAATAATAATATAATAATCGTAAAAATAATAATAACTAGTATAATAATACTAATAAAATATAATAGTAAAAAATAAAAATAATAGTAAAAATAACAGTAAAATATTAATAATAATAATAATAATAATAATAATAATAATAATAATAATAATAATAATAATAATAGTAATAATAATTGGAAATTATACGGCTAAGAATGCAAAATTCTGCACATCAACTATTGAAAACTTCGGAATAGAATTTTTCCGAAATATATTTAACAGTAACAGTTAATAGCGGCCTAGAGCTATCAGTTTTCCTATAAAAAAGATAACATAATTCTTCCAATGATTAAACGAGAGGGAGAATTACTATCATGACATTTCAATATGGCGATCGACGGTACTCCACGCCATTAACTCGGCCCTACGACGTTAAACCGAACTATCTGGGCGATTTTATCATGATAAAACCAATAAAATTTAGATACCATTTTATATAACAAGGCTGATTTGAATCCGTCCCTCCATTTATAACCTCCCTGACTCATAAAGTAGGTTGAAACGACAGTTTTGAAACGATGGCGACAGAAAGTTCAACTAATTATTTACCCTTTCCGTATCCAGATCTCCCTGCAGCAGTGATCAAACGCACAAACACTATTCCATTAAGAACTACTGAACCGCACTAGGCGAGTAACAGTAACAGGTTACCGAATCTGTTGAGCATTTCAAGTTCAATCAATTAGTAACTAAAGACGTATGTCAGTTACCAAGATGGCCGATAGGGTGAGACAGCAGACAGGGGCACCGGTTACCGATTACCTTTCGTGGATTTAAGTGCTCTTATTAGGTGAGATGACGTGTTTTATGTGAGCATACAGTAACGTCTGATAAATAATAGTTCATTATAGGTATTTCAAACTGAATTGTTAATGTAGTTAATGAATAGGCTAGGGTGCTGGAAGCACCGTTAACTGATTGCCTTTTTAACGGCCCATCACCATTCTTGGATTTAATGCTTGTCGAGTTGTTAGGTGAAAAGACGTGTTTTATTTGAGAATATAATAACGTTTGATAAATAATAGTTTGGTATATGTATTTCATACTGATTTCTTAATGTAGTTTGATGAATAGGCAATAGTATCGAAAGCGGAAAGAACCGTTAACTGATATTTTTTTTAACGACCCATCGCCTTTTTTGGATTCGACACTTGGTGAGATGACGTGTTTTACTTAGGAGTAATGCTCTATTTGATGAATAACAGTTTAATATATGTATTTCACATTGAATTCTTAACATTAGTTTAATAAATAGACACTAGTGTAAGGACTAGAGATTAAGACAGGTAGCTGGGATACTGATGATTTATTTACAGACAAACTGGGTTGACATAGACAGGTGAGGACGGATAAGTAGTACAGTCTCACACCGAGAGCAGAAATGACTCTGCGACAGTAGATTTGTGTTTTCTTACAATTATATATTTAAAGATAATAAGGCGTACGAATAATGGAATTACATGTGTTATACGTCGACGGAAAGGCCGCAGAACGCTCTATCGGATGGAAGTAAGAACAACGCAACTTTTTGATTGGATACAATGAAAATAGGGAAAAACCATTGTCCTTACAACTACTCCCCCTCCAAGAAAATGATTATGGAATAATTATTGGATGACAATCTTGCAGGCAGGGGGCGACCCCGTGTCCTTGTGACACTTGTTGTGGGGCGTCATCGAGTGTAGAGTCCTTCGGTTTTGCTGACTGACAGGATGCCTCCCTTGGCAGTTGCCTGGAGGCGTTCTACTGTCTGCCGGGGCGACCAAGACTGAGAGAGAGCTGCATTGTGTGTGGTGGTGGTGTGTGACGGCTGTGGGGACCCCCAGGTGCGGCAGCAGCTCAGGTTGGGCTGAGGAAGTCCCCAGCACGGCAGCAGCGTCCCACGGGCGGAGCGGAACCACAGGTGAGCAGCGGCGTCAGCAGGTCGAGGAAACCCACAGGTAGCAGCGTCAGCAGGCAGGGGAGGCCCACAGGCGTCACAGCGGTGTCGGTGGGCCGAGGAGGACTACAGTCGACTGTGTCGGAAAGGTAAGCAGGTCCACAGGCATGGCAGCCACGTCAGGAAGGACGAGCGAACCCCAGGAGCGACGGCAGTGTCGAGGGTTTGAAGAGGCCCACAGGCAGCGACATCGGGTGGGTAAAGCAGGTCCCTGAGTGTAGCAGTGGCGTCGGCAGGCAGGGGAGGCCCACAGGCAACAACATCAGGGGGGCCGAACAGGCCCACATGCGCGGCAGCGACGTCGGGTGGGTAAGGCAGGTCCCTGGGTGTAGCAGCGGCGTCGGCAGGCAGGGGAGGCCCACAGGCAGCGACGTCGGGTTGGGTAAAGCAGGACCCTGGGTGTAGCAGCAGCGTCGGGAGGTTGTCTGGGGACTCGCAGGTGCGGCAATGGTGCCGGGGGAAGAACCGAGTAGGCCTGCAGGTTCAGCGGGTCGAGAAGATATCTGGCGTCCCCCAGGTGAGGCAAAGGAGGCCGCGACGTCGGATAGATGTTTTTGAACCGCCACCTGAATTTTGTATTGGCTGACCAGCACCCAGCTACCCGTCCTCGAAAAATAAATGCCAAAACACGCTGGGAAGCAGTGCCGTGATTAGTCCGTTAATGGCGTTCGTGTTGTCCTCGCAATGGAGTTTTCAGAGACCTAAACTTTGGCGCCATATTGAGTCCGTTAAAGGTTCTCTGAAGATGAGCGGCCATAATTAGTCCGTTAAAGGCTGGGCCTAAACCGCTGTGTCACCATCTCCGGGAGGTCATCAGTTGTGAGGACCAGAGATTAAGACAGGTAGCTGGATACTGATGATTTATTTATGTTGTTTGAGATTAAGCTGGCCTTGTGCCAGCACGGGCTCTTGCTCGTAGAGCAGCCCGTATGATTTATTTACAGACAAACTGGGTTGACATAGACAGGTGCGGACGGATAAGTAGTACAGTCTCACACCGAGAGCAGAAACGGCTCTGCGACAGTAGATTTGTGTTTTCTTACATTCATATATTTAAAGATAATAAGGCGTACGAATAATGTAATTACATGTGTTATACGTCGGCGTTAAGGCCGCGGAACGCTCTATTGGATGGAAGTAAGAACAACGCGACTTTATGATTGGATACAATGAAAATAGGGAAAAAGCGTTGTCCTTACACTAGTACCAAAAACCTGAAGCATCGTTAACTGAATGCTTTTTGAACGGCTCATCGCCTTTCTTGGTTTGCTCCCTTTTGTCCAAAAGATGTCTCTGCGTGTTAGTATGGACGTACGAGTGTGTTTGTGGCCAGATACTTTGGTATTTCTATAGAAGCAGTCTGCATGGACGGCAAGGAACGTAAAAACGGATACTACATCCACTAGGGATTGGGGCGTCCAATGTATTTTGCTGTGTTTAGTACTGGCCCCTGGGGGGTTAATTACAGCCGTCCGTTCTAACTGGATAGAAAAACCGCAACTGCCATAGTCTAGGCCACCGCGGATAAGTACCCTAGATCTACCAATACTTTAACAAAGTTGCCATTTTCGGCCTTATTTTCTGTAAACGGGATCACATTTCACAAGTAAGTGACGCCTTGTCATTCATGGGAATTATTTCTGTGTTGAATACTTTAACAAGGATGTCAATTTCGGCCATATTTTCTGTAAAAGAGATCACATTTCACAGGTACCTAAGTGACATTTTTTAATTCGAGGAACTTTTTTTAACTGTTGAAACAACCTTAAACAACTTTTTTTTTTAACTGTGTTGAAACAACTTCAAACAAGCAAGTATGTGTTAGGAGATCACAATCAACTACACGCCTGCTTTTTGATCTCATTAAGTAATGTTATAATAAAGATTTTATCAATTAAAGCCTATTTGACATAAAATTCTTATTAGGTATACTAGCCTAACATGTATGGTTACTGTCAGCCCATATAATCATGGTTAGGTCTGATAGTTTTCCCTACTACCTACTACTCAGCACTGTACATAGTGTGAGGACCAGAGATTAAGACAGGTAGCTGGGTACTGATGATTTATTTACAGACAAACTGGGTTGACATAGACAGGTGCGGACAGATAAGTAGTGCAGTCTCGCACAGCGAACAGAAATGACTCTGAGACAGTAAATTTGTGTTTTCTTACGGACATACATTTAGATATATTAAGGCATACAAATAATGGAATTGCATGTGTTATACATCGGCGGAAAGGCCGCGGAATGCTCTATCGGATGGAAGTAAGAACAACGCGACTTGATGACTGGGTACGATGAAAATATGGAAAAAGTGTTGTCCTTACAAATACTCCCCCCCAAGACAATGGTTATGGAATAATTATTGGATGACAATCTTGCAGGCAGGAGGCGACCCCGTGTCCTTCTGACACTTGTTGTGGGGCGTCATCGAGTGTCGAGTCCTACGGTTTTGCTGACTGACAGGATGCCTCCCCTGGCGGTAGCCTGGGGGGTTCTACTGTACACTGCGAGAGAGAGAGCTGCATTGTGTTTGGTGGTGGAGTGGGACGGGCCGTAGGGATCCCCAGGTGAGGCAGCGGCGTAGGTTGGGCTGAGGAAGTCCCCAGCATGGCAGCGGCGTCCCGTGGGCAGAGCGGAATCACAGGTGAGCAGCGGCGTCAGCAGGTCGAGGAAACCCACAGGTATTGGCGTCAGAAGGTCGGGGAGGCCCACAGGCGTGGCAGCGGTGTCGGTGGGCCGAGGAGGACTACAGGCGATGGCGTCAGAAAGATGAGCAGGTCCACAGGCATGGCAGCGACATCAGGAAGGACGAGCAAGCCCCAGGAGCGACGGCAACGTCGAGGGTTTGAAGAGGCCCACAGGCAGCGACGTCAGGGGGCCAAGCAGGGCCACATGTGCGGCAGCAACATCGGGTGGGTAAAGCAGGTCCCTTGGTGTAGCAGCGGCGTCGGCAGGCAGGGGAGGCCCACAGGCAACAACGTCAGGGGGGCCGAGCAGGCCCACATGTGTGGCAGCGATATTGGGTGGGTAAGGCAGGTCCCTGGGTGTAGCAGCGGCGTCGGCAGGCAGGGGAGGCCCACAGGCAGCGACGTCAGGTGGGTAAAGCAGGACCCTGGGTGTAGCAGCGGCATCTGGAGGTTGTCTGGGGACTTGCAGGTGCGGCAATGGTGCCAGGGGAAGAACCAAGTAGGCCTGCAGGTTCAGCGGGTCGAGAAGATATCTGGCGTCCCCCAGGTGAGGCAAAGGAGGCCGCGACATCGGATGGATGTTTCTGAACCGCCGCCTGAATTTTGTATTGGCTGACCAGCACCCAGCTACCCGTCCTCGAAAAATAAACGCCAAAACACGCTGGGAAGCAGTGCCATGATTAGTCGTTAATTGCGTTCGTGTCGTCCTCACAATGGAGTTTTCAGAGACCCAAACTGTGGTGCCATATTGAGTCTGTTAAAGGTTCTCTGAAGGTGAGCAGCCGTAATTAGTCCATTAAAGGCTGGGCCTAAACCGCTGTGTCACCAACTCCGGGAGGTCATCAGTTGTGAGGACCAGAGATTAAGACAGGTAGCTGGATACTGATGATTTATTTATGTTTTTGAGATTAAGCTGGCCTTGTGCCAGCACGGGCTCTTGCTCGTAGAGCAGCCCGTATGATTTATTTACAGACAAACTGGGTTGACATAGACAGGTGCGGACGGATAAGTAGTACAGTCTCACACCGAGAGCAGAAACGACTCTGCGACAGTAGATTTGTGTTTTCTTACACTCATATATTTAAAGATAATAAGGCGTACGAATAATGTAATTACATGTGTTATATGTCGGCATTAAGGCCGCGGAATGCTCTATTGGATGGAAGTAAGAACAACGCGAATCTATGATTGGATACAATGAAAATAGGGAAAAAGCGTTGTCCTTACACTAGTACCGAAAACCTGAAGCACCGTTAACTGAATGCCTTTTCAACGGCTCATTGCCTTTCTTGGTTTGCTCCCTTTTGTCCGAAAGATGTCTCTGCGTGTTAACATGGATGTACAAGTGTGTTTGTGGCCAAATACTTTGGTATTTCTACAAAAGCAGTCTGCATGGACGGCAAGGAACATAACCGCGGATACGACATCCACTAGGGATTGGGGCGTCCAATGTATTTTGCAGGGTTTAGTACTGGCCCCTGGGGGGTTAATTACAGTCATCCGAATAAATATTACTTAAAATTCTTGTTCAGTAGGTAAAACTGCATAGAAAAACCGCAACTGCCATAGTCTAGGCCGCCACAGATAAGTACCCTAGATCTACCAACACTTTAACAAAGTTGCTGTTTTCGGCCTAATTTTCTGTAAACGGGATCACATTTCACAAAAAAGTGATGCCTTGTCATTCATGGGAATTATTTCTGTGTTGAATACTTTAACAAGGCTGTCAATTTCGGCCATATTTTCTGTAAAAGAGATCACATTTCACAGGTACCTAAGTGACATTTTTTAATTCGTGGAACTTTTTTTAACTGTTGAAACAACCTCAAACAACTTTTTTTTTTAACTGTGTTGAAACAACTTCAAACAAGCAAGTATGTGTTAGGAGATCACAGTCAACTACACGCCTGCTTTTTGATCTGATTAAGTAATGTTGTAATAAGGATTTTATCAATTAAAGCCTATTTGACATAAAATTCTTATTAGGTAGACTAGCCTAATAAGTTAACCCCGACCTCTTACCAGCACTTATTCGTACTTATTCAATGGGACTACGGCATTCTTTGCGGCATTTCACGGCATTTTGCGCTCTTCAATTGTTTATCAGTGTTGTCAATTGGTATGTGTTTACCCTCCAAACTGGGTATAAGACTTACACAAAACAGGGGAAATAAGTGAAATTAGCATATCTGTTCATAGTATATATACATATTACAGCAATTTAATCTTTACTGCATTACTATGACAACTAGAATTCATGGAAACAGTTTGTAAGTGCATCGGCGTATGTGTGAAGCTCCACTACATTAGCAACGATGAGTCTTTTTGCCGTCGTCTGCTCGTACTTCAGAAACATCTGTAATTTTTCGGGGTTAATTTGGTTGCAAAAAAGGGATAATAGACATGAATTAAATAAACATTTTGAAGTAAAGCTTTGCACCTCATAAGCATGTAGTCGTCTGCTGCTCGTAACTGTGTTTACGGAATGAGCGCTTAGGAACCAGGAACAGCAACGTGTTTCAAGTGCAATGTGGAGTGAATTAAGACCAAAATGTGTATTATTATAATCAAATAAGCACTGTGGTGTTTCAGTTGTGATGGCAGTAAGGATAAAACCACCGATTACAAGGTAAATATGAATTCAGTTCAAACCATGACCCTGGGAATAAAAAGTTTCATACTTTCACTAATATAGGCAACAAAATGTTGTTTTACTGTGCTGATTACAACTGCAATCTTGAGTAAGATCAATAAACGTTACATACATATGCTAATATTGTTCAAATGAGTGCTGGGAAAGATGGTGGATTGTCTGTGGTTAGACCGGCCAGCCACACGATTGCCGCCATATTGGATTTCAAAACTGCCTTGAAAACATATTTTACGAAGAGCTCACATGCTTATTTTAGTTCGCTTTCATATATCACATTATGTTGACGAAACTTCAATTTTTTGGATGGTATGCTTAAAGTTGTAATTGTATTCTTGTTTCACCAATTAAATATTAAGTGAATAAGGCCTGGCCAGCGCGATGACGGTGGATTGTCCGCGGGTGTTTACCCTAGGTAGTCCACCAGGGATGATCTTCAAATAATGAAGGGTAGCTAACCTTAGCTCATCGAAGATAGCCTAACTTGGCTTAACCACAGACTATGAAATACAGCTCAAATCTTGGCTAGCTATGAAAGTCTCAAGTTATTCTTATAGGCTAGCCTAACTTATGTTGAATTACAGGTCAGTATGACATTGACATGTTACATAGCTTTAAATATGTACTTCCTGTTAATAATTGCACTTGAAGCTGTACAAATAGCCTCTATGTCATGGTTCAGATGCTTTGATCTGGTTCTGTACAGTGGTAGTGTACTCTCCCCTAAATCACAGCTGGGTAATTTTTCGGAAGACTCCAGCTAGCCAATTTTGCATGAAAAACTATTTTGGGTTTTTCATTCAAAAAATGGGCAGGAAATTATAGGGCACTAAATGAACCTAAAAATACCAACCTAATGTAACCTAGGGCTGTTTACTGGTTACAATTTTGCCATATTAGCTATGGAAGGGGCTCTGTATCGTCTTTCCTTATAAGTCGTAATTTTGTTAATTTTTTTCTGTTATTAAGCATTTATGCAGGTTATGAATTGAGAAGGAGAAATATAACCCACAACTGAATGAATATGAATTGATGCAGATTGTAATTTGTAGGTTCAAATATGCCTCAAAAATGTCTGTAGATCAGTATAGGAGGCCTGTTGTTAATAATATGTGACATGTGAGATTCAGGAGTGAGTTTTGTCAATTTTGTGTTGAAGATTTCCTGACAAGAACAAAGAGTGAGACCACTACCTTTCTTGGGTTAGAAACTGCAGAAGGGACAAAGAGCCAAATGATGGCTCATGCTTGTGCAGCAAGCATTTTCTGCCAAAGTACATTTTCAAACTTCCTGGTATGCATGAGCTTAAGTTTCTGCGAAAGACTGTAGTCCAGAATATATTAAGAAGTAACAATTTGTCTGCCAAAGCAGATTTAGTCTAATAAGATGTAACCAGAAGGGGCAAGATGGCATATACATCAGTACTGGCAATGGCAAGATTTATAAGCTACAGCCCTGCAAACTACAATATTAATTGTATCACTATTAATAGTGTGATGGTAATTGCGTCATAGCAAAGAAAGATAAAGGAAAGGAGAACGCATTTTCGAGAAGTTCGGCAGCAAGGAGGCGTTAGCGCATTGTGTTGGAGGTGCCTGTTATCATGATGGTTCTAGAATCGGCAGGAGTGTTGTGGAACTCGTCAGGTGCCGTCGTGATGTGAGAAACGCAGCGATTTCTGATGCAATACCTCGTCTAGATTCATCTAAGAAGTTCCGGAAATCTCGGGAATCTGTGACGTTCGCCGTAGGCTCCGCCCCCAGAGTGCCGTATAAATACGACGGATGAAGCAGAGATCGTAAAAGAGAGACACCAGTTAGTCACAGAGAGATATCCTCAGTAAGAGCCACAGATCAGAATGTCAGTGAGAAAACAGCAGCAGCAGAGATCATCCGAGAGAGATAAGAGAGAAAAAAGGAACCGACGAAGGATCAGAAGAAGAGTTGGTTGGATACTGGTCTAGTCGTCCTCAGGAGTGGACGACCCTGTTATCTCGACTTTGAGCAGACTTCAGAGAAGAAAAGGTCCTGCTAGAGGTTTTGGGGAGTTCCTGCCTTACAAGTAGACTAGTTTCTGCAATACGGAGTCAAGAGGACGTCTACAATCACCGTTTTCCTTTTGAGAAGCCATCGCTTCGAATTGCCAAATTGACTAGCAAGTATTTGAATTGGCTCACTGTTCCCCCAGTACATGCAGTGTAAGATTCTATCTTTTTATGTAAATAGGAGACACCATTCTGCATTTACCTATGTTAGTAAGCTTGTAAATAAACCTTTGTTGTGTTAGTGTTTCTTTCTATATTCGTATTCCCAGTTTCAACTGTTGGTGTTGAAATATTTTTTTTTTTTATTATTTCATATCGAACCTGAAGTGGACCTCTCTCAGAGGCCGTAACATTGTGGCGACCTTGCCTAGGCTATCAACACTTTAACGGTTTGAAACAGGGAAAATACAGAAAGAACCAGAATGAGTGAGATGGTGAAAGAGTTTATTGAGTCAGGCAAGCTACTAGGTCTAGAAGGGAATGATCTCCGTGAATATGAGGAAAGGACAGAAAGAGAAAAGTATGAGAGAGAGGAAAGAGCAGCTGAGAGGGAAGTGCAGCAAGCGAGAGAATCAATGAAAATGCAGCAAGAGAGAGAAATGTTGGTAATGCAGCAGGAAGAGAGAGAGAAAGAGCGTATGCATGAGTTGGAAATTGCTCGGTTAAGGGAAAGTACTCGTAGCAGTCGGACAGGCGAGAACAAAAACGGAGCTGATAGGTTAGGTATGAGTGCAGTGTTGAAATTAGTACCAAAGTTCGATGAGGAGGATGTTACGACATATTTCAAGTGTTTTGAGAAGTTAATGTAACGAGTAGGTTCTCCTAAAGAAACGTGGACTTTATATTTGCAGTCAGTCTTGAGTGGTAGGGTGCTTACTGTGATAATTACGATATCGTGAAAGAAACTGTTCTTAGTGCGTAAAGGATAAAAATTATATTGTTATGATACAATAAACTTTGTTCATACTTACCTGGCAGATATATAAATATATAGCTGTATTTTCCGAAGTCTTGACAGAATTTTAAAAAACTTACGACACGTAGTGGGAGTCAGGTGGTTAGTACCCATTCCCGCCGCTGGGAGGCGGGTATCAGGAACCATTCCCATTTTCTATTCATATTTTTATTTCCACTGTCCCCTGAGGGGAGGTGGGTGGGTACTTGATTATATATATCTGCCAGGTAAGTATGAACAAACTTTATTGTATCATAACAATATCATTTTGTTCATGAAACTTACCTGTCAGATATATATATAGCTGAATCCCACCGTTGGAGGTGGGAAGGGACAGAATAGAAGGATTTGGGAAACAAATTGCATGCAGATGATTTACATCTTGGTTCCACCTGTTAGCATAGCTGACTTCGTGATTACTGTCACCCAAGTCTGCTTCTGCTTTACTAGAGTTCCCAGCAAGGTAGTGTGACCTGTGTAGCTGGTGCGCTCTAGATGATCTGTCAACGGGGGCGTGACCACAATGTGACTAGACCATATTGACCATACCATGAGGGCTAAGAAGTAAAATAAATATATATCACCACCTGACCCACCTAGCCAAAGTTAAGGTGTTTTAACTAAGGCTTAAGAGTTAAGAAGTCCGCCATTGGCGGCGACTCAACAACTAAAAATAAGAGCTCTTCCTAACCATTTTCTACAGGATAGGATGAGTGGTACTTCTTGCCCCCAAGATTGTGTCTGCGGACACGTATGGCCCTAGCGAGCAGCAGATCTCATATGACGTCTTCACATCCCTCAGGGAGTGTGAAGCGAACACAGAGTTGCTTCGCTAAAACGCGGTACCCAGGATGTAACTGAGTGCCATGCTCAGTTGAAATGCTTCCGGGGCCGCGCCCTCACCTCGTGAGCATTCAGATCAAAAGATTTCAAATCTTTGTGCAAACACAACGAAAGAGCCTCTTTGAAAGAACTCCTTAACATAAAGCCAGGGTGTTCTTTGATATGGGCAAGTCTGGTCTTTTTCGGAACACTGCAGATTGTCCGAAGGACTTCAACTTTCTTTAGTTTTATGTAGATAAAACTTGAGAGACCCGACAGGGCACAGGACTCTCTATGGCTCTTGCCCAATAACTTGTGCAATCCCTTGATTCCAAGCTCCTGGCCCAAGGATTAGACGGGTTTCCATTCTTAGGCCACAACGGAAGGCTTAGAGAACACACCGCATTGTGTTCTCTAAAGCCAAAACGTCTGACGATGGCTTAAAACCTCACTAACCCTCTTTGTCGTAGCTAGAGTAGTTAGAAAATTAGCCTATCTGGTCACGTGCATTAAGTTTACAGAAAGGAGAGGTTCGAAATGCTTTGACATCAAGAACTTCAGACTACGTCTAAGTTCCATACCGAAAGCTTCGATCTGGACAGTTTCGAGATTCCACAGACCTCAAAGATCGTGAAGGGCTTTGTTGTTTGACAGATGCAAATCTCTGAGCCCAAAGGCCGTCCACAACATATTTGCGTATTCTTTAATAGTTGTGACTGCCAGCTTATCCCATTCTTCAGACGGAAAGGGAAGACGGTAATGTAATTTACAGAGGTCGAGGTGGAGGAAAAGCCATTCTTCCTGCACTATCTCCAGAAACGGCCCACTCCAATTGGTACCCCACAATAAAGGCAGCATTCTTTGCCTTGGCAATGACACTTGCCATTAGTCTTGAAAATCCTCTTATTCCAGTCAACTTCTCGACAGTCTGAATGTAGTCAGACTCAGAGCGGAGAGGTTTAGAGGTACCTTTCGAAGTGAGGCTGTTAGAGTAGACTGACTCTCTCGGAAAAGGTCCTTGGAAAGTGTTCTAGAACGGACGTGACCTCTGTGAATCCAGCATCTTGAAGGCCAACATGGGGCGATCAGCGTCATTCTCGCTCCCTGTGACGTCACAAATCATCTTATTACATTTCCTAAGAGTTTGAAAAAAGGGGAAAAGAGACTAAACATCCATCCCCGTTCAATACCATAGGATGGCGTGTAATGCTACCACTCCCGGATCGAGAATAAGGGAGCAGAGTAGATGAAGCCTCTTCGTCCTCAACATGGCGAAGAGATGTATGAAAGGACGTCCCTAAAGTCTCCACAACTCTCAACATACTTCTAATCAAAGATTCCACTCGGAAGTCAGTAGTTGCTGCCGTCGATCGAGAAGATTCGTACGGACGTTGTGCAATCCTGTAACGAACCTCTTGAGGATCGTTACGTTCTATGCCTGTTGTCATAATAGGCTCTTTCTTGTTAACTCGAACAGGGACCGAGAGATGATACTTCTTGAGATATGAGAGAGCTGTGGAATTGTCCGAGTTGATCTGGACCACTGGTTCCAAAAACTCGTTCTTCGAAGGACTGGAGGGATGACCGAATTGCTTCCAATTCTTTCAGATTATGTGCCAGGACATCTGAAACCCTCTCCAGATGCCTGGCACTTTCTTGCTATCACCTCAGGTGATACTTGAAGCACTGAGAGATGTTCAGAATCATTTCTAGATCTTGGATAATATTTCAGTTTTCCGGTAGGAAAAAACTGTAGAGGTCTGAATTGCAATCTATTCAGGGAAACAAACTTCTTCAGGAAGGAAATGGTCCCCAGCAGGCTCATCCATTCCCTCACCGAGCATGCTTACTTCCCTAATAAGGCTGCGCTTTGCCTAAGCAGGAGAGCATATAATAGTGCAATGTCGCGGTAGACTCGTAAAGAGTCATATTACAGTGCGGTAACGAGCACCGAAAGAAGTAAGAGATATCTCTGTTGAACATAGTTTCGCAAAACGAAGGCAATGTTTATTCATGCATGTTAGAATTCCCCTCAATCTTAGGCTAAAGTCCGTGATTGTAGGGCAGAGATACAGTTAGTCAGTCAATCCCGCAGGAGAGAGAGACGTAACCGCCCGCGCAGAGATACGGTTAGTCAGTCAATCCCGCAGGAGAGAGAGACGTAACCGACCGCGCATGACAGCGAACTAGCTGGTACTGGCTCGGTTGGAGTACAGTGGCAGCAGCTTACGTTCGTCGTCTCTTACTCTTATGCCTGGGTTGCCAGCTACTCTATTCTACGAAGGAATAGGTCTGTTATTATTTGAGCAGAAAGAGACTCTCAAGCTGGTATATTGAAACAGAAATCGCTAAATACAGAGCTGCGTTTGTGTTGTCATAACACTACCATAAATAGGTAAAAGATAAATCGGAAACTCCTGGAAGGTAGCAGGGGGTACCGATAAAATGCACTTAAAATAATAGTCCTCTCGGTTGCCATCCGTAGAGTAACTACAGTATGCGTATATGACTTGAACCAAACAGTAGTAATATAACGCAAAGGCAAAATATGATATTGTTATGATACAATAAAGTTTGTTCATACTTACCTGGCAGATATATATATAGCTGAATTCAGAGATACAGCTATATATATATCTGACAGGCAAGTTTCATGAACAAAACGTAGAGTATTGTAGTCCCTTGGACAGCTAATTCTCTACTACATTCTTTCCTCGACGAGGGAGAGAGAGAATGGAAATCGACTGCCTTCGTTCTCTTCAGCAAGAGAATGAGATAGAATTAGCCAAAGGGGATCTTCAAGTGAGAACCAAGAACCGAAGCGGACAGCTCAAGCTTTTTATGTTATTGGACATAAGCGTTCATGGACGTAGTCTACAAGTCTTTTTCTTGTACGAGTCTGCGATTGATGAATGAGAGCTCTTCCGAATCTTGTCAATAAGAGCTTATCCGCTTACGCAATATAAAGTTATTGAGATCTTTGTCAATGAGAACTAACCCATTTACGGGACAAAGAGTTATTTTGTCAATGAGGGGATACCCACTTACTTGACAAAACGATAGTATCTTGTCAATGGGGGAAAGTCACTGAATTGACAAAACGTATTCCAGGAAGTCGAGCATATAATTTTCCCGATTCCTGTATCAATCGAGGAAGGGGCAAGATTCCTGTTAAGAGACTGGGCTTACGGCAGGTAGGACCCCGATGTTCACCTTCGGCAGCGTAGTCCTGAACACAGAAGAGGCGTACTATGACACCCAGGTCCAGGGCCCCGAAATACTAATCTAGGAGCTAACAAAATCTATGATCTGAAAAGCCCTTTCAGATGGACTAAAAGGCTGGCAAAATTATCCTGGGAAGAGGAAGGAACTCTCCAACCAGCTTCCTCTCCCGTATCACATCGAATGCCTGCTAACTCTTAAATTTATTGGCAGTATGACAAAGGAAGTCCTGACTTGCGCTTTCCTGAAGTTCATCAAGTCATGGATTCTATTAAAGTTGTCAGGAAAAAAAGTCTTGCAGAAGGCGTATTCATTTCCGGTAAAAGAAGCTTCTGTAGAGCATTCTAAGGAGCCGAAGGCGCGTCCCGTGGAGCGTCCTGAAGAGCGTCCTCTTGATGAGTGTCCTTGCCAGAATCCTACTGAACGTCTTGACGTGTAGGGCGCCTTGGCAAGTGCTCTGTCGAGCGTCATGACGTGCAGGACGTCGAGCTTCTACATACCGCATACCTGCCTTACCGCAAAGTCTTGACAGTGGTAGAGCAAAAGAGATCTTCCCTTGAGCTTTCCTTAACTCCATCCAATCCTGGACTTTGCAAAAAGCACTATTAATTGACAGACCTCTTGATTTCACGAACCCCGTGGTATTGCTGGGTTTCGAAGACGAAGTTGCTTGTTCACTTTAAGCTTCCTCCGAAGCACTGCTTACTTCACATTCTTTTGCAGGTGAGGTAGAAGGGATTACCGAAGGTAGAGGTAAAAGACCTTTAGGCCCAAATCTTAAACAAGAGCGTGTTGCGAAGACGAAGGCAAAGCAGTAGCGAGAGTCTTTTAAAAAAACTCCGAAGCATGAACAGGTACAGAAGTAGAAGCTTGCTTAATCAAAGAAACACGGTGCGCCTCTTGAAGGCGAGGAGAGTGAAGAGTTCAACAGAAACATTCAGCCAGGCGTCACGCCTGGTGTGCGCTGGCGCGCTCCTGGCGTCCACTGGCGCGCGCCTGGCATCAACTCGCGTGCGCCTGGCGTCCATCCGAGCGTCCAGTTCAAGCCGAGCGTCAACAGAAGCATGCAGAAAAGCGTCACACTCCTGACAGGCGTCAAAACAAGCGAGAGAAACTGCCTTCAGGGAAGAGCGAGAGACATCTCGGAGAGAAATCCGACTGCACGAAGCAGTCTCAGGAGAAGGGCTGATCGTGTGAGAATACGAGGGGCGAGGGGACGCCTTCTTACTTCTCACAGTAACAAAGCTCGGACGTCCGCACTCAAAAGCGTCCTGCTACGATGACTTCTTTTTCCTATTTCTCGGTGGAAAGACGTACACATGTTCAGGCGACGTTCGCCTTCTTACTTCTCACTGCAACGCATGACGAGAGAGAGAGAGGACGTGAAGCGTCCTCTTCTATAAAGCTTCTATTAAGAGGGCGCGAGTCCTTCCAAAAGCTCCAACCCCTGTGCGGGGAGGACGCTTCGGAGGACGAGAAGCAATCCTTCAGGATTCGTGCACGTGCACGCACTTTGGCAGCCTGGGAGTGTCTTCAGGTCTGCCGAAGGGACGCCAGATCGGTGGGGAGTCCTCGTAACCCTCCTTCGGCTTTCGACTTGCCCACTCCCTGTGTTCCTGGGAGTCCGACAGAGGTCCAGGCCTAGAGGCGAAATAGGGCCGATCTGACGCCCCCTCCACAACACTAGGGGCACTATACTTCACAACAATGATTGGAGAGCGAGCACTTTAGATTCCAAGATACAGATGGAATCTATAATAACATAAGCTCATAGCCCGTAGGCCATACTACAGGGTTAGGCAAAATAAAGTCTACAGGAAGGTTAGCAGGTTCACTACCCTGACTTTTGTTTACTGATGCAGTCTATGAGGAAGACCACCTGATTCAATCACGCTCTAATTTGCGTACATACGAATCATACGTCTTCCTTACAGAATCAGACAAAGTCTCACACTCCTTACATGACATATCTCAACAAAGAAGCAAGACCCGTACCCCTCGTGCATACCAAGTGCGGATCTACCGAAGCTTTCGGTAGCCACACCCTATCTTTGCAGACAACACCCTCTGAAACTAGCCTAACTAGATTCAGATATCTTATGCAAAAATAAATCAAATTTAAATCAATTTATGATAGCATATGCCTAGCCACAAATCCAAGTAAATAAATCCAAAGACAATTAGGATACTTAGGGCAATGAAGTTTCAAAATCCTAAGTCGGAGGTACTGAAAACAGGTGTTTACAGTACCGGCGACAGAAAAAATATGAATAGAAAATGGGAATGGTTCCTGATACCCACCTCCCAGCGGCGGGAATGGGTACTAACCACCTGACTCCCTCTACGTGTGTCGTAAGTTTTTTAAAATTCTGTCGGACTTCGGAAAATACAGCTATATATATATCTGACAGGTAAGTTTCATGAATAAAATACTACGTATGTAGAATACGGTAAGAAGTTAGAAAGGCTGTTTTTTGATTGGTTACTTCTGCTAAGGTTGAGGATTTTGATAGTTTGAAGAACTTATTGTTGTTAGAAAACTTCAAAGATAACGTATCCCCTGAGATTAAGATTTATATAGAGGTTAGACGAGAAGAATCTTTTGCAGGAGCAACTAGGCTAGCTGACGAATATAGTCTAACTCATAATTTGAGTGTTAGTAAGAAACGAAATGATCCTTCGTCTGGTAGAGTACAAAGCAGTAAAGGTTTCAGTCCTAGTAATAGCAATGCGAGTAGAAGTGACTATTCCTGTTATCCATGCGGAAAACCTGGTCATACGTCTAAGGTTTGTAAGAGTAAAGTGGCATCTAGTGGCTCAGAATTAATTAACTTGTTTCCGATGTAATGGGAAAGGGCATTTAGCGAGAACTTGTGCAGTAGAAAGGAAGAACAGTAAGAAACCAGTGTCTCTAGTTAACCTTCCGTCAAGTAGGAATGATGTGATGAGAGAAACTAGGAAAGTTTTTGGTGAATTTCTGTCGGAAGGCGTAGTTTCCTCTCTTGGAGGAGTAGATTCGAGAGAAGTAGTCTTGCTTCGAGACACAGGCGCTGCTGTTTCAATGATTAGGAAAGAGAGTGTGCCGAACAGGGCAGAAATCAATATGGAAGAGAAAGTCATGTTAGGTGGATTTCCACTTGTGTTCTTTGTCCTTTGTTGAAGTTGAATTTAGAAAGTCAGGAGAAGTGAAACTTGCAGTTGTGGACAGTTTGCCCGTCGAAGGTGTTGACATTATTGTCGGTAATGACTTAGCTTTATCCAAGAATGTGAATCCTGTTGTGAGGAATATTCCAGTGCCTGAAATGGTAGTAACTAGGTCGGGTTTAGATACAGACATAGACTACGGTCATAATTTGTTTGTGGATTCGAATGTGAGTAAGTTCATGGATTCGAACATGAGTAAGTTCGTGGATTCGAACGAGAGTGAGTTCGTGAATTCGAACGTGAGTAAGTTCGTGGATTCGAACGTGAGTGAGTTCGTAGATTCGAGCGAGTGTGATAGAGGTAGCGAGGTTGATCTTGGCATGAGTGTGGCCGAGAGACCTAACTCTATCGTTGACAGTGATAGCCAAACGGAAGGTGTAGCTGTCGAGAGTAACGTAGTAAATATACCGGTATCTAGCACTAGTTACGGTGATAAATTAGGCTTTAACATTTTGGATAAGGATGAGCTAGTCAAGTTGCAGAGAGAGGATGAGACACTAACCCGAATTTTTTAATGTGAGCTGGATGATGATCTCGATGATGTGTGTAAGGAAACTTTTTGTGTAAAGGACGAAGTTTTGTGTCATGTTCGTCCTAAGTCAGGTAGTGAAGGGGGAATCACAGAAAAATTAGTAGTTCCTAGGAAGTTTCATGAGCTAGTTTTGAAGTTAGCACACAATGAGCAACGTCATTTGGGAGTGAATAAAACTTTCAAGCGTATTAGTAGGGCGTACTTTTGGCCTAAAATGAAAAATTATGTAAAGAGGTAGCTGTCATGAATATCAAATTGCCAGGAAACCGATTCAAGTACTTCCCAGAGTTCAGTTGTGTAATATTCCTTCAGTAGGCGAATCTTTTGAGAATGTATTTATAAATATGTTCGGAACTTTGCCTAGAAGTAAGGGTAGAGATGATTGCATAACTAAACTTGAGTATTATAAAAACAATTTAAGAGATGGTTGGCAACTAGCGGAGGAGAGAAGCCCGAACGGAAGTCAAGGGGGAACTGAAGGAAAACTTGATCATAGAGCAAACGAGAGAAGTTTGTGTGTAAGAGATAAAGTTTTAGTACTAGTCCAGAAAGAAGGTTCTGCTTTATCTTGTAAGTTCGAAGGTCCTTTTTCAATTTTAGAGAAGAGGGGAAATATATATCATAGAATTAATGTGGGTAAGAGTAGAGCAAAGTCAGTTAATATAAATTTGCTTCAGAATTATAAAGAACGCCCCGTACCTTGGCCGCCGCCCGTGCCCTTGGTAATTGTGTCCCAGAAAGAGAAATTTGTTTTGAGAAAGACACAAGAGGTGTCTTAGTCTTTCAAAGTTTTGAGCAGAGTTCAGAAAACGGAAAAAGTAAGAGAGAAGGATAATGTTATAGCAGATAGCCTCTCTAGTCTCTTCAGAATGAGTAGCTTAATAACCATTTTCTGTTTTGGCACGAGTGGTTGAATGAATGAAGAAGTATTAAAGCTTTATGCAGAATTGTTTCCCTGCTGTTTAATTCTTGCTTCTCTTTAGAAAAAAATAAAACCAGTTGATTTCATTTTTTTTCTCTTTTGGGGGGGCGTGTGATGGTAATTGCTTCATAGCAAAGAAAGATAAAGGAAAGGAGAACGCATTTTCGAGAAGTTCGGCAGCAAGGAGGCGTTAGCGCATTATGTTGGAGGTACCTGTTATCATGATGGTTCTAGAATGGGCAGGAGTGTTGTGGAACTCGTCAGGCGCCGTCGTGACGTGAGAAATGCTGCGATTTCTGATGCAATACCTCGTCTAGATTCATCTAAGAAGTTCCGGAAATCTCGGGAATCTGTGACATTCGCCGTAGGCTCCGCCCCCAGAGTGCCGTATAAATACGATGGACGAAGCAGAGATCGAGAGAGAGAGAGAGATCGTAAAAGAGAGACACCAGTTAGTCACAGAGAGATATCCTCAGTAAGAGCCACAGATCAGATTGTCAGTGAGAAATCAGCAGCAGCAGAGATCATCCGAGAGAGATAAGAGAGAAAAAAGGAACCGACGAAGGATCAGAAGAAGAGTTGGTTGGATACTGGTCTAATCATCTTCAGGAGTGGACGACCCTGTTATCTCGACTATAAGCAGACTTCAGAGAAGAAAAGGTCCTGCTAGAGGTTTTGGGGAGTTCCTGCCTTACAAGTAGACTAGTTTCTGCAATACGGAGTCAAGAGGACGTCTACAATCACCGTTTTCCTTTTGAGAAGCCATCGCTTCGAATTGCCAATGCCAAATTGACTAGCAAGTATTTGAATTGGCTCACTGTTCCCCTAGTACATGCAGTGTAAGATTCTATCTTTTTATGTAAATAGGAGACACCATTCTGCATTTACCTATGTTAGTAAGCTTGTAAATAAACCTTTGTTGTGTTAGTGTTTCTTTCTATATTCGTATTCCCAGTTTCAACTGTTGGTGTTGAAATGTTTTTTTTTTATTATTTCATATCGAACCTGAAGTGGACCTCTCTCAGAGGCCGTAACAAATAGTATCAGGTAGAGTAAATTTTAAAATCGTATAAAATGAATGTACAGAATATTGAATGTTGGCTGTTAGATATGAGCATATGAAACCTAGACTATTATTAAGTCATTATCCCCATGGATGAAGTTTATATTGGATGACAGGGTTGGAGATGACAATTATTTTAGCATACTGTTGTCAAATTTTACCCATGAATAAAGAACAATAATAATTAGTTCTGCCTTTAGAGAGTAAAACTAGATCTTTGTTTCAAATAAAGGCACACAACATTGGCAACTTGGTGAGCTTTATTGCTCAAGTGTATAAAAACTACAGCAGAGAGAATAGATATTTTTATTTCTTCATACAATATATGTAACGCATTGTCCTTGGTAAATGCTGCAAAGATTATTTACCAATCTTTAAAGGCTGCTGAGAAAATTAGGTGTTAATGGAGCATGATCATAATTTTGTGATGTCGCCATATCTGCAAAACTTTTGGCTCAACTGTACCAGCAAAATTCAATATTTTTTTATTCTTGCATACAGTACATATTGTATTTAGTAAATGGTGCATAAATCATTTGACAGTCACGAAGGATAGTAAAAAAACACATTTTAAAGAGCACAGAGTTTCACACTAGATTGCATGAGTTGTGTCATCGTTTACACAATAATCAACACAGCAATTGTGCCAGGCAGTGCACATCACAAATTGTTTGGTTATCAAAGGCTGTCCAATCTTTCCCTCTATATCTATGGTTACAATGCTTGCCTCACCAGCAAGAGATCACGGGTTCGATTACCGAGCAGGCTAGAGTGAATTAGTCATGTACCATTCGACCAATG